>NW_027460997.1:0-50000 GCF_037038515.1 Microtus pennsylvanicus
TGTTCTTTGCTTTACAGAAGCTTTTCAGTTTCAGGAGGTCTCACTTATTAATTGTTTCTCTCAGTGTCTGTTTTTTTTTCTTTTTTTTTCTTTCTTTTTTTTTCTTTTTTTTCTTTTTTTCTTTTTTTCTTCTTTTTTTTTCTTTTTTTCCTTTTTTTTCTTTTTTTTCTCTCTTTAGTTTTTTTCTTTGTTTTTTTTTTGTTTTTTTTTCTTTTTTTTCTTTTCTTTTTTTTCTTTTTCTCTCAGTGTCTGTGCTACTGGGGTTCTATTTAGCAAGCGTTCTCCTGTGCCAATGTGTTCAAGTGCATTTGATATTTTTATTTTTATATTCTTTTATTGTGGATGAAGTCAATTATTTGAACTCTCAAATATTTTTATTGTTATTATCTCTCTATTTGTTTGCTTATTTGTGGTTGTTCAACATAAGGTTTTGTTGTGTACCCTTGTATGCCCTGGGACTCACTTTGTAGACAAGACTGGCCTCAGACTCACAGAGAGTCATCTGCCTCTGCCTCCTAGTGCTGAGATTAAAGGCATGCACTAAACACCTTTTCTATATATTTATTTTCCTAATAATTTATTTATTTTCATTTTATTGTCATTGGTGTTTTGCCTGCATGTATGTCTATCTGAGGGTGTCCGATCTTGGAGTTACCGACAGCTGTTGACTGCCATGTGGGTGGTAAGGAATTGAACCTGGGTCCTCTGGAAGAGCAGTCAGAACTCTTAACCACAGAGCCATCTCTCTCCAGCCCTCACCTTTTTTTTTTTTGAAAACGGGGTTTCTCTGTGTCACTTTGCCTGGCCTTGAATCTCAATCTGCAGAACAAGGGAGCCTTAAACTCACAGTGATCTGCCTGCCTTGGTCTCCCTGATCTTGGAGGTGTTTTTATCATCTCTCTCTCTCTCTCTCTCTCTCTCTCTCTCAAATATGTTTGGTTTTGTGTTTTGCTTTATGAGACAGGGTTTCTCTGCTGCTTTGGAGACTGTTGTTAAAACTAGCTCCTTTCTTATAGACCAGGCTGTCCTAAAACTCCCAATGATCCTGTTTCTGCTAAATATGGAGCCAGTGCTCTTGAATGCCTTTGTCTGGTGAGGTCAAAAGCCACCCCCACACACACAACCCCCCCCAACACACACACAAACCAAACACAGGCACAGGCACACCCAGAGACACATAAATAAACTTTTAAATTAAGAAGAGCCTGGAGAGCTAGTTTCGCGGCTCTTCCAGAGAAATTGGGTTCAATTCCCAGCACCTGCATGGCAGCTCATAGTGATTGTAAATTCAGTTTCTGGGTGATCTGTCATCTTCAGACCATTGCACATAAAATAAAGTTAAGAAAATCATAAAAAAATTCCTTAAGAAATTGAAATTTAACTAAGTCCCACACAATTGGAAACACTCTCAAATAAAAGTAAAATAAATGGAAAAGAATACAGTGCTAAGTGCAGTTATGAAAATGTTTTGAAATGTGATACCTTCCCTGTCTCCCCCACATACACAAGCCACACTGAGAGATTTAAATAAAATCTGGGTAATCATTTATGTATCTGGCCTATGTCAGAGGGGCAGGGGAAGCTGAAGCCTTGTCCTTTGGGCTCCAGGTTCTCAGTACTGCGTCAAAAACTCGAGTGTATAGTGAGCCCATGTCTGTCCTGCCGGCAGCACTCAGGAACTGGGAATACAAGGATCAGGAGATCATCTTCAACAACCCAGCAAGTGCAAACCATCCTGGTGGGAAAGAGACCCTCTAAAAGAAATCAATAAAATGACATTTTTATTTTTTTCTGTCGGAAGTGAAAATGTTCCAAATAATTCACTGCATCAGTATTCCTGGAAATGATATCAAAATCAGAATTTTTCTTTTTTTTTTAACATTTTATTTTATTCTTATTATTTTCATTTTTATTTTTTTGGTTTTTCGAGACAGGGTTTCTCTGTGGTTTTGGAGCCTGTCCTGGAACTAGCTCTTGTAGACCAGGCTGGTCTCGAAATCACAGAGATCCGCCTGCCTCTGCCTCCCAAGTGCTGGGATTAAAGGCGTGCGCCACCACTGCCTGGCGTAAATCAGAATTTTTCATATTATTCCATGGCTGTTGTAATTTTCTCTGTGGCAGACAGAGGCAGGCAGATCTCTGTGAGTTTGAGGCCAGCCTGGTCATCTACAGTTCCAGGACAGGTGCCAAAGCTAAGAGAATCCTTGTCTCAGAAAATTTTTTTCTCTGCGTCTCACGTGTCGTGTGTCTTTCTCTAAGCAGGCCCAGGAATCCTAAGAGCCTGTAGGTGATCTAGGAAATCTCCTGTAGCAGGGGCCCTGGCCTCCACTCCTGGCCCCTGAGGGCACCTGGTAAAAGTGAGAAGGCAGATTTCAGAGACTAGTAAAGTTCAAGGTCACCAGCCCTTCCCAACAGCTAGAACCTTTAAAGGGTGAGGCTACAACTTAATTGGCCTGCTTAGATATGGATATTTTTGTTGTGGTTCTTGTTTTACAGGGCAGGAACAGACATCCAAGTGGGAATTTTCCACAGCTGTTTTAATTTTCTCAGACTCGGTATTTAGTATGAGAAGTGGTGTGTGGGGTTGTACAAACACAACTACTGAAAAAGAACCCTAAGAAAGCAGGCCTCCCTCCCTCCCTCCCTCCTTCCTTTTCTCCCTCCCTCCCTCCCTCCCTCCCTCCCTCCCTCCCTCCCTCCCTCAGTTCCTCCCTCTCACCAAGCCATAATTGTGGCAGCCCCTTGGCCCACATAGTCCTTTCACTGATCAGTCAGACACACTCTTTTTTTATTTTTGAATTTTGGGTGAAGTCAATTAATTGAGCTCTTAGATGATGATGATGATGATGATTATTATTAGTTTATTTGTGTTTTTTTTTTTTTACATAGAGGTTCCCTGTGTCCCTGGAACTCACTTTGTAGACAAGGCTGGCCTCAGACTCACAGAGATCTAGCTGCCCCTGCCTCTACCTCTGCTTCCTAGTGCCGGAATTAAAGGCCTGTACTAAACACACTTTCCCCCCCTAAGTCAGGGTTTCTCTGTGTCTGTCGCTTTGCCTGTCCTAAAACTCACACTGCAGAACGAGGTGGCCTCAAACTCACAGCGATTTGCCTGTTTCTGCCTCTCCTGATTTCTGAGGGCTGAGAACTGAGAATAAAGAAATGTGCTGCCCAAAATATACTGCCGCTGCTGCAATTAAAAAAATAAATTAAAATAAAATAACCTGAGATAAACAAAGAAAAAAAGGAAAACACCTGTTTTTTCCTTCCTTCCTTCCTTCCTTCCTTCCTTCCTTCCTTCCTTCCTTCCTTCCTTTCTTTTTCCTTACTTGTTTTTTTTTTCTGTTTTCTTCTTTTATTATTATTATTATTATTATTATTATTTTTGGTGAAGGGTTTCTCTGTATAATACCTTTAACTCACTATATAAACCAGGCTGTCATCTTGGTAACATTATGGTTTTGTATTTTCTTATTTCTTGTCTGTAAATCAACAAATCAACATTTCTTCTCTCTCTCTCTCTCACACTCATTTAATTTATGTTTTATTTTATTTTTGGTTTGTGTTCTTGTTTTGATTTTCAAGGAAGGGTTTCTCTGTTGCTTTGGAGCCTGTCTTTGGAACTAGCTCTTGTCAACCAGGCTGGCTGGCCTCAAACTCCCAGAGATCCACCTGCCTCTCTGCCAGATATGGAACCAGTCATCTTGGTTAGTTCAAAAGCCACCCCATAAACACACACACACACACACAACACACACACACACACACACACACACACACACACACACACACACAGAGGCACATCCAGAGAAACATATTTTTTTTTTTTTTTGTTTTTCGAGACAGGGTTTCTCTGTGGCTTTGGAGCCTGTCCTGGAACTAGCTCTGTAGACCAGGCTGGTCTCGAACTCACAGAGATCCGCCTGCCTCTGCTTCCCGAGTGCTGGGATTAAAGGCTTGCGCCACCACTGCCCTGCGATGCCCCTACTATAAAAATGGGTTTCAGAAACCGGCCTTTTGCCACAGTGTCAGAAGCCCAAACTCTGCCTGTGGTCTCAGCTAGCTGATAAGCTTCTGTGACTCGCGGTGTGTTTGTATTTTTAAGTTTGTTTTTGGTTTATTAGACTTGGTGGTGTTCTCATCTTTGCATGACCCCCCCCCCTCGACCCAACATTTAAGTGTCTTTCAACCATTTTAGATCCCTCTGTTGAGAGTTCTCTGTTTAGGTCTGTACTCCATTTTTTAAAATTGGATTATTTGTTCTTTGGATGACCAATTTCTCGACTTCTTTGTGTATTTTGGAGATTAGTGAAGATCTTTTCCCATTCTGTAAGGCCGTCGTTTTGTCTTCTTGGCCATGTTCTTTGCTTTACAGAAGCTTTTCAGTTTCAGGAGGTCTCACTTATTAATTGTTTCTCTCAGTGTCTGTTTTTTTTCTTTTTTTTTCTTTCTTTTTTTTTCTTTTTTTTCTTTTTTTCTTTTTTTTCTTCTTTTTTTTCTTTTTTTCCTTTTTTTTCTTTTTTTTCTCTCTTTAGTTTTTTTCTTTGTTTTTTTTTTGTTTTTTTTTCTTTTTTTCTTTTCTTTTTTTTCTTTTTCTCTCAGTGTCTGTGCTACTGGGGTTCTATTTAGCAAGCGTTCTCCTGTGCCAATGTGTTCAAGTGCATTTGATATTTTTATTTTTATATTCTTTTATTGTGGATGAAGTCAATTATTTGAACTCTCAAATATTTTTATTGTTATTATCTCTCTATTTGTTTGCTTATTTGTGGTTGTTCAACATAAGGTTTTGTTGTGTACCCTTGTATGCCCTGGGACTCACTTTGTAGACAAGACTGGCCTCAGACTCACAGAGAGTCATCTGCCTCTGCCTCCTAGTGCTGAGATTAAAGGCATGCACCAAACAACTTTTCTATATATTTATTTTCCTAATAATTTATTTATTTTCATTTTATTGTCATTGGTGTTTTGCCTGCATGTATGTCTATCTGAGGGTGTCCGATCTTGGAGTTACCGACAGCTGTTGACTGCCATGTGGGTGGTAAGGAATTGAACCTGGGTCCTCTGGAAGAGCAGTCAGAACTCTTAACCACAGAGCCATCTCTCTCCAGCCCTCACCTTTTTTTTTTTGAAAACGGGGTTTCTCTGTGTCACTTTGCCTGGCCGTGAATCTCAATCTGCAGAACAAGGGAGCCTTAAACTCACAGTGATCTGCCTGCCTTGGTCTCCCTGATCTTGGAGGTGTTTTTATCATCTCTCTCTCTCTCTCTCTCTCTCTCTCTCAAATATGTTTGGTTTTGTGTTTTGCTTTATGAGACAGGGTTTCTCTGCTGCTTTGGAGACTGTTGTTAAAACTAGCTCCTTTCTTATAGACCAGGCTGTCCTAAAACTCCCAATGATCCTGTTTCTGCTAAATATGGAGCCAGTGCTCTTGAATGCCTTTGTCTGGTGAGGTCAAAAGCCACCCCCACACACACAACCCCCCCCCCAACACACACACAAACCAAACACAGGCACAGGCACACCCAGAGACACATAAATAAACTTTTAAATTAAGAAGAGCCTGGAGAGCTAGTTTCGCGGCTCTTCCAGAGAAATTGGGTTCAATTCCCAGCACCTGCATGGCAGCTCATAGTGATTGTAAATTCAGTTTCTGGGTGATCTGACATCTTCAGACCATTGCACATAAAATAAAGTTAAGAAAATCATAAAAAAATTCCTTAAGAAATTGAAATTTAACTAAGTCCCACACAATTGGAAACACTCTCAAATAAAAGTAAAATAAATGGAAAAGAATACAGTGCTAAGTGCAGTTATGAAAATGTTTTGAAATGTGATACCTTCCCTGTCTCCCCCACATACACAAGCCACACTGAGAGATTTAAATAAAATCTGGGTAATCATTTATGTATCTGGCCTATGTCAGAGGGGCAGGGGAAGCTGAAGCCTTGTCCTTTGGGCTCCAGGTTCTCAGTACTGCGTCAAAAACTCGAGTGTATAGTGAGCCCATGTCTGTCCTGCCGGCAGCACTCAGGAACTGGGAATACAAGGATCAGGAGATCATCTTCAACAACCCAGCAAGTGCAAACCATCCTGGTGGGAAAGAGACCCTCTAAAAGAAATCAATAAAATGACATTTTTATTTTTTTCTGTCGGAAGTGAAAATGTTCCAAATAATTCACTGCATCAGTATTCCTGGAAATGATATCAAAATCAGAAGTTTTCTTTTTTTTTTAACATTTTATTTTATTCTTATTATTTTCCTTTTTATTTTTTTGGTTTTTCGAGACAGGGTTTCTCTGTGGTTTTGGAGCCTGTCCTGGAACTAGCTCTTGTAGACCAGGCTGGTCTCGAAATCACAGAGATCCGCCTGCCTCTGCCTCCCAAGTGCTGGGATTAAAGGCGTGCGCCACCACTGCCTGGCGTAAATCAGAATTTTTCATATTATTCCATGGCTGTTGTAATTTTCTCTGTGGCAGACAGAGGCAGGCAGATCTCTGTGAGTTTGAGGCCAGCCTGGTCATCTACAGTTCCAGGACAGGTGCCAAAGCTAAGAGAATCCTTGTCTCAGAAAATTTTTTTCTCTGCGTCTCACGTGTCGTGTGTCTTTCTCTAAGCAGGCCCAGGAATCCTAAGAGCCTGTAGGTGATCTAGGAAATCTCCTGTAGCAGGGGCCCTGGCCTCCACTCCTGGCCCCTGAGGGCACCTGGTAAAAGTGAGAAGGCAGATTTCAGAGACTAGTAAAGTTCAAGGTCACCAGCCCTTCCCAACAGCTAGAACCTTTAAAGGGTGAGGCTACAACTTAATTGGCCTGCTTAGATATGGATATTTTTGTTGTGGTTCTTGTTTTACAGGGCAGGAACAGACATCCAAGTGGGAATTTTCCACAGCTGTTTTAATTTTCTCAGACTCGGTATTTAGTATGAGAAGTGGTGTGTGGGGTTGTACAAACACAACTACTGAAAAAGAACCCTAAGAAAGCAGGCCTCCCTCCCTCCCTCCCTCCTTCCTTTTCTCCCTCCCTCCCTCCCTCCCTCCCTCCCTCCCTCCCTCAGTTCCTCCCTCTCACCAAGCCATAATTGTGGCAGCCCCTTGGCCCACATAGTCCTTTCACTGATCAGTCAGACACACTCTTTTTTTATTTTTGAATTTTGGGTGAAGTCAATTAATTGAGCTCTTAGATGATGATGATGATGATGATTATTATTAGTTTATTTGTGTTTTTTTTTTTTTACATAGAGGTTCCCTGTGTCCCTGGAACTCACTTTGTAGACAAGGCTGGCCTCAGACTCACAGAGATCTAGCTGCCCCTGCCTCTACCTCTGCTTCCTAGTGCCGGAATTAAAGGCCTGTACTAAACACACTTTCCCCCCCTAAGTCAGGGTTTCTCTGTGTCTGTCGCTTTGCCTGTCCTAAAACTCACACTGCAGAACGAGGTGGCCTCAAACTCACAGCGATTTGCCTGTTTCTGCCTCTCCTGATTTCTGAGGGCTGAGAACTGAGAATAAAGAAATGTGCTGCCCAAAATATACTGCTGCTGCTGCAATTAAAAAAATAAATTAAAATAAAATAACCTGAGATAAACAAAGAAAAAAAGGAAAACACCTGTTTTTTCCTTCCTTCCTTCCTTCCTTCCTTCCTTCCTTTCTTTTTCCTTACTTGTTTTTTTTTTCTGTTTTCTTCTTTTATTATTATTATTATTATTATTATTATTATTATTATTTTTGGTGAAGGGTTTCTCTGTATAATACCTTTAACTCACTATATAAACCAGGCTGTCATCTTGGTAACATTATGGTTTTGTATTTTCTTATTTCTTGTCTGTAAATCAACAAATCAACATTTCTTCTCTCTCTCTCTCTCACACTCATTTAATTTATGTTTTATTTTATTTTTGGTTTGTGTTCTTGTTTTGATTTTCAAGGAAGGGTTTCTCTGTTGCTTTGGAGCCTGTCTTTGGAACTAGCTCTTGTCAACCAGGCTGGCTGGCCTCAAACGCCCAGAGATCCACCTGCCTCTCTGCCAGATATGGAACCAGTCATCTTGGTTAGTTCAAAAGCCACCCCATAAACACACACACACACACACACACAACACACACAAACACACACACACACACACACACACACACAGAGGCACATCCAGAGAAACATATTTTTTTTTTTTTGGTTTTTCGAGACAGGGTTTCTCTGTGGCTTTGGAGCCTGTCCTGGAACTAGCTCTGTAGACCAGGCTGGTCTCGAACTCACAGAGATCCGCCTGCCTCTGCTTCCCGAGTGCTGGGATTAAAGGCTTGCGCCACCACTGCCCTGCGATGCCCCTACTATAAAAATGGGTTTCAGAAACCGGCCTTTTGCCACAGTGTCAGAAGCCCAAACTCTGCCTGTGGTCTCAGCTAGCTGATAAGCTTCTGTGACTCGCGGTGTGTTTGTATTTTTAAGTTTGTTTTTGGTTTATTAGACTTGGTGGTGTTCTCATCTTTGCATGACCCCCCCCCCTCGACCCAACATTTAAGTGTCTTTCAACCATTTTAGATCCCTCTGTTGAGAGTTCTCTGTTTAGGTCTGTACTCCATTTTTTAAAATTGGATTATTTGTTCTTTGGATGACCAATTTCTCGACTTCTTTGTGTATTTTGGAGATTAGTGAAGATCTTTTCCCATTCTGTAAGGCCGTCGTTTTGTCTTCTTGGCCATGTTCTTTGCTTTACAGAAGCTTTTCAGTTTCAGGAGGTCTCACTTATTAATTGTTTCTCTCAGTGTCTGTTTTTTTTTCTTTTTTTTTCTTTCTTTTTTTTTCTTTTTTTTCTTTTTTTCTTTTTTTTCTTCTTTTTTTTTCTTTTTTTCCTTTTTTTTCTTTTTTTTTCTCTCTTTAGTTTTTTTCTTTGTTTTTTTTTTGTTTTTTTTTCTTTTTTTTCTTTTCTTTTTTTTCTTTTTCTCTCAGTGTCTGTGCTACTGGGGTTCTATTTAGCAAGCGTTCTCCTGTGCCAATGTGTTCAAGTGCATTTGATATTTTTATTTTTATATTCTTTTATTGTGGATGAAGTCAATTATTTGAACTCTCAAATATTTTTATTGTTATTATCTCTCTATTTGTTTGCTTATTTGTGGTTGTTCAACATAAGGTTTTGTTGTGTACCCTTGTATGCCCTGGGACTCACTTTGTAGACAAGACTGGCCTCAGACTCACAGAGAGTCATCTGCCTCTGCCTCCTAGTGCTGAGATTAAAGGCATGCACTAAACAACTTTTCTATATATTTATTTTCCTAATAATTTATTTATTTTCATTTTATTGTCATTGGTGTTTTGCCTGCATGTATGTCTATCTGAGGGTGTCCGATCTTGGAGTTACCGACAGCTGTTGACTGCCATGTGGGTGGTAAGGAATTGAACCTGGGTCCTCTGGAAGAGCAGTCAGAACTCTTAACCACAGAGCCATCTCTCTCCAGCCCTCACCTTTTTTTTTTTTGAAAACGGGGTTTCTCTGTGTCACTTTGCCTGGCCTTGAATCTCAATCTGCAGAACAAGGGAGCCTTAAACTCACAGTGATCTGCCTGCCTTGGTCTCCCTGATCTTGGAGGTGTTTTTATCATCTCTCTCTCTCTCTCTCTCTCTCTCTCTCTCTCTCTCTCTCTCTCTCAAATATGTTTGGTTTTGTGTTTTGCTTTATGAGACAGGGTTTCTCTGCTGCTTTGGAGACTGTTGTTAAAACTAGCTCCTTTCTTATAGACCAGGCTGTCCTAAAACTCCCAATGATCCTGTTTCTGCTAAATATGGAGCCAGTGCTCTTGAATGCCTTTGTCTGGTGAGGTCAAAAGCCACCCCCACACACACAACCCCCCCCAACACACACACAAACCAAACACAGGCACAGGCACACCCAGAGACACATAAATAAACTTTTAAATTAAGAAGAGCCTGGAGAGCTAGTTTCGCGGCTCTTCCAGAGAAATTGGGTTCAATTCCCAGCACCTGCATGGCAGCTCATAGTGATTGTAAATTCAGTTTCTGGGTGATCTGTCATCTTCAGACCATTGCACATAAAATAAAGTTAAGAAAATCATAAAAAAATTCCTTAAGAAATTGAAATTTAACTAAGTCCCACACAATTGGAAACACTCTCAAATAAAAGTAAAATAAATGGAAAAGAATACAGTGCTAAGTGCAGTTATGAAAATGTTTTGAAATGTGATACCTTCCCTGTTTCCCCCACATACACAAGCCACACTGAGAGATTTAAATAAAATCTGGGTAATCATTTATGTATCTGGCCTATGTCAGAGGGGCAGGGGAAGCTGAAGCCTTGTCCTTTGGGCTCCAGGTTCTCAGTACTGCGTCAAAAACTCGAGTGTATAGTGAGCCCATGTCTGTCCTGCCGGCAGCACTCAGGAACTGGGAATACAAGGATCAGGAGATCATCTTCAACAACCCAGCAAGTGCAAACCATCCTGGTGGGAAAGAGACCCTCTAAAAGAAATCAATAAAATGACATTTTTATTTTTTTCTGTCGGAAGTGAAAATGTTCCAAATAATTCACTGCATCAGTATTCCTGGAAATGATATCAAAATCAGAATTTTTCTTTTTTTTTTAACATTTTATTTTATTCTTATTATTTTCATTTTTATTTTTTTGGTTTTTCGAGACAGGGTTTCTCTGTGGTTTTGGAGCCTGTCCTGGAACTAGCTCTTGTAGACCAGGCTGGTCTCGAAATCACAGAGATCCGCCTGCCTCTGCCTCCCAAGTGCTGGGATTAAAGGCGTGCGCCACCACTGCCTGGCGTAAATCAGAATTTTTCATATTATTCCATGGCTGTTGTAATTTTCTCTGTGGCAGACAGAGGCAGGCAGATCTCTGTGAGTTTGAGGCCAGCCTGGTCATCTACAGTTCCAGGACAGGTGCCAAAGCTAAGAGAATCCTTGTCTCAGAAAATTTTTTTCTCTGCGTCTCACGTGTCGTGTGTCTTTCTCTAAGCAGGCCCAGGAATCCTAAGAGCCTGTAGGTGATCTAGGAAATCTCCTGTAGCAGGGGCCCTGGCCTCCACTCCTGGCCCCTGAGGGCACCTGGTAAAAGTGAGAAGGCAGATTTCAGAGACTAGTAAAGTTCAAGGTCACCAGCCCTTCCCAACAGCTAGAACCTTTAAAGGGTGAGGCTACAACTTAATTGGCCTGCTTAGATATGGATATTTTTGTTGTGGTTCTTGTTTTACAGGGCAGGAACAGACATCCAAGTGGGAATTTTCCACAGCTGTTTTAATTTTCTCAGACTCGGTATTTAGTATGAGAAGTGGTGTGTGGGGTTGTACAAACACAACTACTGAAAAAGAACCCTAAGAAAGCAGGCCTCCCTCCCTCCCTCCCTCCTTCCTTTTCTCCCTCCCTCCCTCCCTCCCTCCCTCCCTCCCTCCCTCCCTCCCTCAGTTCCTCCCTCTCACCAAGCCATAATTGTGGCAGCCCCTTGGCCCACATAGTCCTTTCACTGATCAGTCAGACACACTCTTTTTTTATTTTTGAATTTTGGGTGAAGTCAATTAATTGAGCTCTTAGATGATGATGATGATGATGATTATTATTAGTTTATTTGTGTTTTTTTTTTTTTACATAGAGGTTCCCTGTGTCCCTGGAACTCACTTTGTAGACAAGGCTGGCCTCAGACTCACAGAGATCTAGCTGCCCCTGCCTCTACCTCTGCTTCCTAGTGCCGGAATTAAAGGCCTGTACTAAACACACTTTCCCCCCCTAAGTCAGGGTTTCTCTGTGTCTGTCGCTTTGCCTGTCCTAAAACTCACACTGCAGAACGAGGTGGCCTCAAACTCACAGCGATTTGCCTGTTTCTGCCTCTCCTGATTTCTGAGGGCTGAGAACTGAGAATAAAGAAATGTGCTGCCCAAAATATACTGCCGCTGCTGCAATTAAAAAAATAAATTAAAATAAAATAACCTGAGATAAACAAAGAAAAAAAGGAAAACACCTGTTTTTTCCTTCCTTCCTTCCTTCCTTCCTTCCTTCCTTCCTTTCTTTTTCCTTACTTGTTTTTTTTTTCTGTTTTCTTCTTTTATTATTATTATTATTATTATTATTATTATTATTATTATTTTTGGTGAAGGGTTTCTCTGTATAATACCTTTAACTCACTATATAAACCAGGCTGTCATCTTGGTAACATTATGGTTTTGTATTTTCTTATTTCTTGTCTGTAAATCAACAAATCAACATTTCTTCTCTCTCTCTCTCTCACACTCATTTAATTTATGTTTTATTTTATTTTTGGTTTGTGTTCTTGTTTTGATTTTCAAGGAAGGGTTTCTCTGTTGCTTTGGAGCCTGTCTTTGGAACTAGCTCTTGTCAACCAGGCTGGCTGGCCTCAAACTCCCAGAGATCCACCTGCCTCTCTGCCAGATATGGAACCAGTCATCTTGGTTAGTTCAAAAGCCACCCCATAAACACACACACACACACACAACACACACACACACACACACACACACACACACACACACAGAGGCACATCCAGAGAAACATATTTTTTTTTTTTTTGGTTTTTCGAGACAGGGTTTCTCTGTGGCTTTGGAGCCTGTCCTGGAACTAGCTCTGTAGACCAGGCTGGTCTCGAACTCACAGAGATCCGCCTGCCTCTGCTTCCCGAGTGCTGGGATTAAAGGCTTGCGCCACCACTGCCCTGCGATGCCCCTACTATAAAAATGGGTTTCAGAAACCGGCCTTTTGCCACAGTGTCAGAAGCCCAAACTCTGCCTGTGGTCTCAGCTAGCTGATAAGCTTCTGTGACTCGCGGTGTGTTTGTATTTTTAAGTTTGTTTTTGGTTTATTAGACTTGGTGGTGTTCTCATCTTTGCATGACCCCCCCCCTCGACCCAACATTTAAGTGTCTTTCAACCATTTTAGATCCCTCTGTTGAGAGTTCTCTGTTTAGGTCTGTACTCCATTTTTTAAAATTGGATTATTTGTTCTTTGGATGACCAATTTCTCAACTTCTTTGTGTATTTTGGAGATTAGTGAAGATCTTTTCCCATTCTGTAAGGCCGTCGTTTTGTCTTCTTGGCCATGTTCTTTGCTTTACAGAAGCTTTTCAGTTTCAGGAGGTCTCACTTATTAATTGTTTCTCTCAGTGTCTGTTTTTTTTTTCTTTTTTTTTCTTTCTTTTTTTTTCTTTTTTTTCTTCTTTTTTTTTCTTTTTTTCCTTTTTTTTCTTTTTTTTTCTCTCTTTAGTTTTTTTCTTTGTTTTTTTTTGTTTTTTTTTCTTTTTTTTCTTTTCTTTTTTTTCTTTTTCTCTCAGTGTCTGTGCTACTGGGGTTCTATTTAGCAAGCGTTCTCCTGTGCCAATGTGTTCAAGTGCATTTGATATTTTTATTTTTATATTCTTTTATTGTGGATGAAGTCAATTATTTGAACTCTCAAATATTTTTATTGTTATTATCTCTCTATTTGTTTGCTTATTTGTGGTTGTTCAACATAAGGTTTTGTTGTGTACCCTTGTATGCCCTGGGACTCACTTTGTAGACAAGACTGGCCTCAGACTCACAGAGAGTCATCTGCCTCTGCCTCCTAGTGCTGAGATTAAAGGCATGCACTAAACACCTTTTCTATATATTTATTTTCCTAATAATTTATTTATTTTCATTTTATTGTCATTGGTGTTTTGCCTGCATGTATGTCTATCTGAGGGTGTCCGATCTTGGAGTTACCGACAGCTGTTGACTGCCATGTGGGTGGTAAGGAATTGAACCTGGGTCCTCTGGAAGAGCAGTCAGAACTCTTAACCACAGAGCCATCTCTCTCCAGCCCTCACCTTTTTTTTTTTTGAAAACGGGGTTTCTCTGTGTCACTTTGCCTGGCCTTGAATCTCAATCTGCAGAACAAGGGAGCCTTAAACTCACAGTGATCTGCCTGCCTTGGTCTCCCTGATCTTGGAGGTGTTTTTATCATCTCTCTCTCTCTCTCTCTCTCTCTCTCTCTCTCTCAAATATGTTTGGTTTTGTGTTTTGCTTTATGAGACAGGGTTTCTCTGCTGCTTTGGAGACTGTTGTTAAAACTAGCTCCTTTCTTATAGACCAGGCTGTCCTAAAACTCCCAATGATCCTGTTTCTGCTAAATATGGAGCCAGTGCTCTTGAATGCCTTTGTCTGGTGAGGTCAAAAGCCACCCCCACACACACAACCCCCCCCCAACACACACACAAACCAAACACAGGCACAGGCACACCCAGAGACACATAAATAAACTTTTAAATTAAGAAGAGCCTGGAGAGCTAGTTTCGCGGCTCTTCCAGAGAAATTGGGTTCAATTCCCAGCACCTGCATGGCAGCTCATAGTGATTGTAAATTCAGTTTCTGGGTGATCTGACATCTTCAGACCATTGCACATAAAATAAAGTTAAGAAAATCATAAAAAAATTCCTTAAGAAATTGAAATTTAACTAAGTCCCACACAATTGGAAACACTCTCAAATAAAAGTAAAATAAATGGAAAAGAATACAGTGCTAAGTGCAGTTATGAAAATGTTTTGAAATGTGATACCTTCCCTGTCTCCCCCACATACACAAGCCACACTGAGAGATTTAAATAAAATCTGGGTAATCATTTATGTATCTGGCCTATGTCAGAGGGGCAGGGGAAGCTGAAGCCTTGTCCTTTGGGCTCCAGGTTCTCAGTACTGCGTCAAAAACTCGAGTGTATAGTGAGCCCATGTCTGTCCTGCCGGCAGCACTCAGGAACTGGGAATACAAGGATCAGGAGATCATCTTCAACAACCCAGCAAGTGCAAACCATCCTGGTGGGAAAGAGACCCTCTAAAAGAAATCAATAAAATGACATTTTTATTTTTTTCTGTCGGAAGTGAAAATGTTCCAAATAATTCACTGCATCAGTATTCCTGGAAATGATATCAAAATCAGAATTTTTCTTTTTTTTTTAACATTTTATTTTATTCTTATTATTTTCATTTTTATTTTTTTGGTTTTTCGAGACAGGGTTTCTCTGTGGTTTTGGAGCCTGTCCTGGAACTAGCTCTTGTAGACCAGGCTGGTCTCAAAATCACAGAGATCCGCCTGCCTCTGCCTCCCAAGTGCTGGGATTAAAGGCGTGCGCCACCACTGCCTGGCGTAAATCAGAATTTTTCATATTATTCCATGGCTGTTGTAATTTTCTCTGTGGCAGACAGAGGCAGGCAGATCTCTGTGAGTTTGAGGCCAGCCTGGTCATCTACAGTTCCAGGACAGGTGCCAAAGCTAAGAGAATCCTTGTCTCAGAAAATTTTTTTCTCTGCGTCTCACGTGTCGTGTGTCTTTCTCTAAGCAGGCCCAGGAATCCTAAGAGCCTGTAGGTGATCTAGGAAATCTCCTGTAGCAGGGGCCCTGGCCTCCACTCCTGGCCCCTGAGGGCACCTGGTAAAAGTGAGAAGGCAGATTTCAGAGACTAGTAAAGTTCAAGGTCACCAGCCCTTCCCAACAGCTAGAACCTTTAAAGGGTGAGGCTACAACTTAATTGGCCTGCTTAGATATGGATATTTTTGTTGTGGTTCTTGTTTTACAGGGCAGGAACAGACATCCAAGTGGGAATTTTCCACAGCTGTTTTAATTTTCTCAGACTCGGTATTTAGTATGAGAAGTGGTGTGTGGGGTTGTACAAACACAACTACTGAAAAAGAACCCTAAGAAAGCAGGCCTCCCTCCCTCCCTCCCTCCTTCCTTCCCTCCCTCCCTCCCTCCCTCCCTCCCTCCCTCCCTCCCTCAGTTCCTCCCTCTCACCAAGCCATAATTGTGGCAGCCCCTTGGCCCACATAGTCCTTTCACTGATCAGTCAGACACACTCTTTTTTTATTTTTGAATTTTGGGTGAAGTCAATTAATTGAGCTCTTAGATGATGATGATGATGATGATGATTATTAGTTTATTTGTGTTTTTTTTTTTTTTTACATAGAGGTTCCCTGTGTCCCTGGAACTCACTTTGTAGACAAGGCTGGCCTCAGACTCACAGAGATCTAGCTGCCCCTGCCTCTACCTCTGCTTCCTAGTGCCGGAATTAAAGGCCTGTACTAAACACACTTTCCCCCCCTAAGTCAGGGTTTCTCTGTGTCTGTCGCTTTGCCTGTCCTAAAACTCACACTGCAGAACGAGGTGGCCTCAAACTCACAGCGATTTGCCTGTTTCTGCCTCTCCTGATTTCTGAGGGCTGAGAACTGAGAATAAAGAAATGTGCTGCCCAAAATATACTGCCGCTGCTGCAATTAAAAAAATAAATTAAAATAAAATAACCTGAGATAAACAAAGAAAAAAAGGAAAACACCTGCTTTTTCCTTCCTTCCTTCCTTCCTTCCTTCCTTCCTTCCTTTCTTTTTCCTTACTTGTTTTTTTTTCTGTTTTCTACTTTTATTATTATTATTATTATTATTATTATTATTATTTTTGGTGAAGGGTTTCTCTGTATAATACCTTTAACTCACTATATAAACCAGGCTGTCATCTTGGTAACATTATGGTTTTGTATTTTCTTATTTCTTGTCTGTAAATCAACAAATCAACATTTCTTCTCTCTCTCTCACACTCATTTAATTTATGTTTTATTTTATTTTTGGTTTGTGTTCTTGTTTTGATTTTCAAGGAAGGGTTTCTCTGTTGCTTTGGAGCCTGTCTTTGGAACTAGCTCTTGTCAACCAGGCTGGCTGGCCTCAAACTCCCAGAGATCCACCTGCCTCTCTGCCAGATATGGAACCAGTCATCTTGGTTAGTTCAAAAGCCACCCCATAAACACACACACACACACACAACACACACACACACACACACACACACACACACACACACACACAGAGGCACATCCAGAGAAACATATTTTTTTTTTTTTTTTGGTTTTTCGAGACAGGGTTTCTCTGTGGCTTTGGAGCCTGTCCTGGAACTAGCTCTGTAGACCAGGCTGGTCTCGAACTCACAGAGATCCGCCTGCCTCTGCTTCCCGAGTGCTGGGATTAAAGGCTTGCGCCACCACTGCCCTGCGATGCCCCTACTATAAAAATGGGTTTCAGAAACCGGCCTTTTGCCACAGTGTCAGAAGCCCAAACTCTGCCTGTGGTCTCAGCTAGCTGATAAGCTTCTGTGACTCGCGGTGTGTTTGTATTTTTAAGTTTGTTTTTGGTTTATTAGACTTGGTGGTGTTCTCATCTTTGCATGACCCCCCCCCCCTCGACCCAACATTTAAGTGTCTTTCAACCATTTTAGATCCCTCTGTTGAGAGTTCTCTGTTTAGGTCTGTACTCCATTTTTTAAAATTGGATTATTTGTTCTTTGGATGACCAATTTCTCGACTTCTTTGTGTATTTTGGAGATTAGTGAAGATCTTTTCCCATTCTGTAAGGCCGTCGTTTTGTCTTCTTGGCCATGTTCTTTGCTTTACAGAAGCTTTTCAGTTTCAGGAGGTCTCACTTATTAATTGTTTCTCTCAGTGTCTGTTTTTTTTTCTTTTTTTTTTCTTTCTTTTTTTTCTTTTTTTCTTTTTTTTCTTCTTTTTTTTCTTTTTTTCCTTTTTTTTCTTTTTTTTCTCTCTTTAGTTTTTTTCTTTGTTTTTTTTTTGTTTTTTTTTCTTTTTTTTCTTTTCTTTTTTTTCTTTTTCTCTCAGTGTCTGTGCTACTGGGGTTCTATTTAGCAAGCGTTCTCCTGTGCCAATGTGTTCAAGTGCATTTGATATTTTTATTTTTATATTCTTTTATTGTGGATGAAGTCAATTATTTGAACTCTCAAATATTTTTATTGTTATTATCTCTCTATTTGTTTGCTTATTTGTGGTTGTTCAACATAAGGTTTTGTTGTGTACCCTTGTATGCCCTGGGACTCACTTTGTAGACAAGACTGGCCTCAGACTCACAGAGAGTCATCTGCCTCTGCCTCCTAGTGCTGAGATTAAAGGCATGCACTAAACAACTTTTCTATATATTTATTTTCCTAATAATTTATTTATTTTCATTTTATTGTCATTGGTGTTTTGCCTGCATGTATGTCTATCTGAGGGTGTCCGATCTTGGAGTTACCGACAGCTGTTGACTGCCATGTGGGTGGTAAGGAATTGAACCTGGGTCCTCTGGAAGAGCAGTCAGAACTCTTAACCACAGAGCCATCTCTCTCCAGCCCTCACCTTTTTTTTTTTTTGAAAACGGGGTTTCTCTGTGTCACTTTGCCTGGCCTTGAATCTCAATCTGCAGAACAAGGGAGCCTTAAACTCACAGTGATCTGCCTGCCTTGGTCTCCCTGATCTTGGAGGTGTTTTTATCATCTCTCTCTCTCTCTCTCTCTCTCTCTCTCTCTCTCTCTCTCTCTCTCAAATATGTTTGGTTTTGTGTTTTGCTTTATGAGACAGGGTTTCTCTGCTGCTTTGGAGACTGTTGTTAAAACTAGCTCCTTTCTTATAGACCAGGCTGTCCTAAAACTCCCAATGATCCTGTTTCTGCTAAATATGGAGCCAGTGCTCTTGAATGCCTTTGTCTGGTGAGGTCAAAAGCCACCCCCACACACACAACCCCCCCCAACACACACACAAACCAAACACAGGCACAGGCACACCCAGAGACACATAAATAAACTTTTAAATTAAGAAGAGCCTGGAGAGCTAGTTTCGCGGCTCTTCCAGAGAAATTGGGTTCAATTCCCAGCACCTGCATGGCAGCTCATAGTGATTGTAAATTCAGTTTCTGGGTGATCTGACATCTTCAGACCATTGCACATAAAATAAAGTTAAGAAAATCATAAAAAAATTCCTTAAGAAATTGAAATTTAACTAAGTCCCACACAATTGGAAACACTCTCAAATAAAAGTAAAATAAATGGAAAAGAATACAGTGCTAAGTGCAGTTATGAAAATGTTTTGAAATGTGATACCTTCCCTGTCTCCCCCACATACACAAGCCACACTGAGAGATTTAAATAAAATCTGGGTAATCATTTATGTATCTGGCCTATGTCAGAGGGGCAGGGGAAGCTGAAGCCTTGTCCTTTGGGCTCCAGGTTCTCAGTACTGCGTCAAAAACTCGAGTGTATAGTGAGCCCATGTCTGTCCTGCCGGCAGCACTCAGGAACTGGGAATACAAGGATCAGGAGATCATCTTCAACAACCCAGCAAGTGCAAACCATCCTGGTGGGAAAGAGACCCTCTAAAAGAAATCAATAAAATGACATTTTTATTTTTTTCTGTCGGAAGTGAAAATGTTCCAAATAATTCACTGCATCAGTATTCCTGGAAATGATATCAAAATCAGAATTTTTCTTTTTTTTTTAACATTTTATTTTATTCTTATTATTTTCATTTTTATTTTTTTGGTTTTTCGAGACAGGGTTTCTCTGTGGTTTTGGAGCCTGTCCTGGAACTAGCTCTTGTAGACCAGGCTGGTCTCGAAATCACAGAGATCCGCCTGCCTCTGCCTCCCAAGTGCTGGGATTAAAGGCGTGCGCCACCACTGCCTGGCGTAAATCAGAATTTTTCATATTATTCCATGGCTGTTGTAATTTTCTCTGTGGCAGACAGAGGCAGGCAGATCTCTGTGAGTTTGAGGCCAGCCTGGTCATCTACAGTTCCAGGACAGGTGCCAAAGCTAAGAGAATCCTTGTCTCAGAAAATTTTTTTCTCTGCGTCTCACGTGTCATGTGTCTTTCTCTAAGCAGGCCCAGGAATCCTAAGAGCCTGTAGGTGATCTAGGAAATCTCCTGTAGCAGGGGCCCTGGCCTCCACTCCTGGCCCCTGAGGGCACCTGGTAAAAGTGAGAAGGCAGATTTCAGAGACTAGTAAAGTTCAAGGTCACCAGCCCTTCCCAACAGCTAGAACCTTTAAAGGGTGAGGCTACAACTTAATTGGCCTGCTTAGATATGGATATTTTTGTTGTGGTTCTTGTTTTACAGGGCAGGAACAGACATCCAAGTGGGAATTTTCCACAGCTGTTTTAATTTTCTCAGACTTGGTATTTAGTATGAGAAGTGGTGTGTGGGGTTGTACAAACACAACTACTGAAAAAGAACCCTAAGAAAGCAGGCCTCCCTCCCTCCCTCCCTCCTTCCTTTTCTCCCTCCCTCCCTCCCTCCCTCCCTCCCTCCCTCCCTCCCTCCCTCCCTCAGTTCCTCCCTCTCACCAAGCCATAATTCTGGCAGCCCCTTGGCCCACATAGTCCTTTCACTGATCAGTCAGACACACTCTTTTTTTATTTTTGAATTTTGGGTGAAGTCAATTAATTGAGCTCTTAGATGATGATGATGATGATGATTATTATTAGTTTATTTGTGTTTTTTTTTTTTACATAGAGGTTCCCTGTGTCCCTGGAACTCACTTTGTAGACAAGGCTGGCCTCAGACTCACAGAGATCTAGCTGCCCCTGCCTCTACCTCTGCATCCTAGTGCCGGAATTAAAGGCCTGTACTAAACACACTTTCCCCCCCTAAGTCAGGGTTTCTCTGTGTCTGTCGCTTTGCCTGTCCTAAAACTCACACTGCAGAACGAGGTGGCCTCAAACTCACAGCGATTTGCCTGTTTCTGCCTCTCCTGATTTCTGAGGGCTGAGAACTGAGAATAAAGAAATGTGCTGCCCAAAATATACTGCCGCTGCTGCAATTAAAAAAATAAATTAAAATAAAATAACCTGAGATAAACAAAGAAAAAAAGGAAAACACCTGTTTTTTCCTTCCTTCCTTCCTTCCTTCCTTCCTTCCTTCCTTCCTTCCTTCCTTTCTTTTTCCTTACTTGTTTTTATTTCTGTTTTCTTCTTTTTTTTTATTATTATTATTATTATTATTTTTGGTGAAGGGTTTCTCTGTATAATATTTTTAACTCACTATATAAACCAGGCTGTCATCTTGGTAACATTATGGTTTTGTATTTTCTTATTTCTTGTCTGTAAATCAACAAATCAACATTTCTTCTCTCTCTCTCTCTCACACTCATTTAATTTATGTTTTATTTTATTTTTGGTTTGTGTTCTTGTTTTGATTTTCAAGGAAGGGTTTCTCTGTTGCTTTGGAGCCTGTCTTTGGAACTAGCTCTTGTCAACCAGGCTGGCTGGCCTCAAACTCCCAGAGATCCACCTGCCTCTCTGCCAGATATGGAACCAGTCATCTTGGTTAGTTCAAAAGCCACCCCATAAACACACACACACACACACAACACACACACACACACACACACACACACACACACACACACACACACACACACACAGAGGCACATCCAGAGAAACATATTTTTTTTTTTTTTTTGGTTTTTCGAGACAGGGTTTCTCTGTGGCTTTGGAGCCTGTCCTGGAACTAGCTCTGTAGACCAGGCTGGTCTCGAACTCACAGAGATCCGCCTGCCTCTGCTTCCCGAGTGCTGGGATTAAAGGCTTGCGCCACCACTGCCCTGCGATGCCCCTACTATAAAAATGGGTTTCAGAAACCGGCCTTTTGCCACAGTGTCAGAAGCCCAAACTCTGCCTGTGGTCTCAGCTAGCTGATAAGCTTCTGTGACTCGCGGTGTGTTTGTATTTTTAAGTTTGTTTTTGGTTTATTAGACTTGGTGGTGTTCTCATCTTTGCATGACCCCCCCCCTCGACCCAACATTTAAGTGTCTTTCAACCATTTTAGATCCCTCTGTTGAGAGTTCTCTGTTTAGGTCTGTACTCCATTTTTTAAAATTGGATTATTTGTTCTTTGGATGACCAATTTCTCGACTTCTTTGTGTATTTTGGAGATTAGTGAAGATCTTTTCCCATTCTGTAAGGCCGTCGTTTTGTCTTCTTGGCCATGTTCTTTGCTTTACAGAAGCTTTTCAGTTTCAGGAGGTCTCACTTACTAATTGTTTCTCTCAGTGTCTGTTTTTTTTTCTTTTTTCTTTCTTTTTTTTTCTTTTTTTTCTTTTTTTCTTTTTTTCTTTTTTTTCTTCTTCTTCTTTCCTTTTTTTTTTCTTTTTTTTCTCTCTTTAGTTTTTTTCTTTGTTCTTTTTTTTTGTTTTGTTTTTCTTTTTTCTTTTTTTTCTTTTTCTCTCAGTGTCTGTGCTACTGGGGTTCTATTTAGCAAGCGTTCTCCTGTGCCAATGTGTTCAAGTGCATTTGATATTTTTATTTTTATATTCTTTTATTGTGGATGAAGTCAATTATTTGAACTCTCAAATATTTTTATTGTTATTATCTCTCTATTTGTTTGCTTATTTGTGGTTGTTCAACATAAGGTTTTGTTGTGTACCCTTGTATGCCCTGGGACTCACTTTGTAGACAAGACTGGCCTCAGACTCACAGAGAGTCATCTGCCTCTGCCTCCTAGTGCTGAGATTAAAGGCATGCACTAAACACCTTTTCTATATATTTATTTTCCTAATAATTTATTTATTTTCATTTTATTGTCATTGGTGTTTTGCCTGCATGTATGTCTATCTGAGGGTGTCCGATCTTGGAGTTACCGACAGCTGTTGACTGCCATGTGGGTGGTAAGGAATTGAACCTGGGTCCTCTGGAAGAGCAGTCAGAACTCTTAACCACAGAGCCATCTCTCTCCAGCCCTCACCTTTTTTTTTTTTTTTGAAAACGGGGTTTCTCTGTGTCACTTTGCCTGGCCTTGAATCTCAATCTGCAGAACAAGGGAGCCTTAAACTCACAGTGATCTGCCTGCCTTGGTCTCCCTGATCTTGGAGGTGTTTTTATCATCTCTCTCTCTCTCTCTCTCTCTCTCTCTCTCTCTCTCTCTCTCTCTCTCAAATATGTTTGGTTTTGTGTTTTGCTTTATGAGACAGGGTTTCTCTGCTGCTTTGGAGACTGTTGTTAAAACTAGCTCCTTTCTTATAGACCAGGCTGTCCTAAAACTCCCAATGATCCTGTTTCTGCTAAATATGGAGCCAGTGCTCTTGAATGCCTTTGTCTGGTGAGGTCAAAAGCCACCCCCACACACACAACCCCCCCCCAACACACACACAAACCAAACACAGGCACAGGCACACCCAGAGACACATAAATAAACTTTTAAATTAAGAAGAGCCTGGAGAGCTAGTTTCGCGGCTCTTCCAGAGAAATTGGGTTCAATTCCCAGCACCTGCATGGCAGCTCATAGTGATTGTAAATTCAGTTTCTGGGTGATCTGACATCTTCAGACCATTGCACATAAAATAAAGTTAAGAAAATCATAAAAAAATTCCTTAAGAAATTGAAATTTAACTAAGTCCCACACAATTGGAAACACTCTCAAATAAAAGTAAAATAAATGGAAAAGAATACAGTGCTAAGTGCAGTTATGAAAATGTTTTGAAATGTGATACCTTCCCTGTCTCCCCCACATACACAAGCCACACTGAGAGATTTAAATAAAATCTGGGTAATCATTTATGTATCTGGCCTATGTCAGAGGGGCAGGGGAAGCTGAAGCCTTGTCCTTTGGGCTCCAGGTTCTCAGTACTGCGTCAAAAACTCGAGTGTATAGTGAGCCCATGTCTGTCCTGCCGGCAGCACTCAGGAACTGGGAATACAAGGATCAGGAGATCATCTTCAACAACCCAGCAAGTGCAAACCATCCTGGTGGGAAAGAGACCCTCTAAAAGAAATCAATAAAATGACATTTTTATTTTTTTCTGTCGGAAGTGAAAATGTTCCAAATAATTCACTGCATCAGTATTCCTGGAAATGATATCAAAATCAGAATTTTTCTTTTTTTTTTAACATTTTATTTTATTCTTATTATTTTCATTTTTATTTTTTTGGTTTTTCGAGACAGGGTTTCTCTGTGGTTTTGGAGCCTGTCCTGGAACTAGCTCTTGTAGACCAGGCTGGTCTCGAAATCACAGAGATCCGCCTGCCTCTGCCTCCCAAGTGCTGGGATTAAAGGCGTGCGCCACCACTGCCTGGCGTAAATCAGAATTTTTCATATTATTCCATGGCTGTTGTAATTTTCTCTGTGGCAGACAGAGGCAGGCAGATCTCTGTGAGTTTGAGGCCAGCCTGGTCATCTACAGTTCCAGGACAGGTGCCAAAGCTAAGAGAATCCTTGTCTCAGAAAATTTTTTTCTCTGCGTCTCACGTGTCGTGTGTCTTTCTCTAAGCAGGCCCAGGAATCCTAAGAGCCTGTAGGTGATCTAGGAAATCTCCTGTAGCAGGGGCCCTGGCCTCCACTCCTGGCCCCTGAGGGCACCTGGTAAAAGTGAGAAGGCAGATTTCAGAGACTAGTAAAGTTCAAGGTCACCAGCCCTTCCCAACAGCTAGAACCTTTAAAGGGTGAGGCTACAACTTAATTGGCCTGCTTAGATATGGATATTTTTGTTGTGGTTCTTGTTTTACAGGGCAGGAACAGACATCCAAGTGGGAATTTTCCACAGCTGTTTTAATTTTCTCAGACTCGGTATTTAGTATGAGAAGTGGTGTGTGGGATTGTACAAACACAACTACTGAAAAAGAACCCTAAGAAAGCAGGCCTCCCTCCCTCCCTCCTTCCTTCCCTCCCTCCCTCCCTCCCTCCCTCCCTCCCTCCCTCCCTCCCTCCCTCCCTCAGTTCCTCCCTCTCACCAAGCCATAATTGTGGCAGCCCCTTGGCCCACATAGTCCTTTCACTGATCAGTCAGACACACTCTTTTTTTATTTTTGAATTTTGGGTGAAGTCAATTAATTGAGCTCTTAGATGATGATGATGATGATGATGATTATTAGTTTATTTGTGTTTTTTTTTTTTTTTACATAGAGGTTCCCTGTGTCCCTGGAACTCACTTTGTAGACAAGGCTGGCCTCAGACTCACAGAGATCTAGCTGCCCCTGCCTCTACCTCTGCTTCCTAGTGCCGGAATTAAAGGCCTGTACTAAACACACTTTCCCCCCCTAAGTCAGGGTTTCTCTGTGTCTGTCGCTTTGCCTGTCCTAAAACTCACACTGCAGAACGAGGTGGCCTCAAACTCACAGCGATTTGCCTGTTTCTGCCTCTCCTGATTTCTGAGGGCTGAGAACTGAGAATAAAGAAATGTGCTGCCCAAAATATACTGCCGCTGCTGCAATTAAAAAAATAAATTAAAATAAAATAACCTGAGATAAACAAAGAAAAAAAGGAAAACACCTGTTTTTTCCTTCCTTCCTTCCTTCCTTCCTTCCTTCCTTCCTTCCTTCCTTCCTTTCTTTTTCCTTACTTGTTTTTTTTCTGTTTTCTTCTTTTATTATTATTATTATTATTATTATTGGTGAAGGGTTTCTCTGTATAATACCTTTAACTCACTATATAAACCAGGCTGTCATCTTGGTAACATTATGGTTTTGTATTTTCTTATTTCTTGTCTGTAAATCAACAAATCAACATTTCTTCTCTCTCTCTCTCTCACACTCATTTAATTTATGTTTTATTTTATTTTTGGTTTGTGTTCTTGTTTTGATTTTCAAGGAAGGGTTTCTCTGTTGCTTTGGAGCCTGTCTTTGGAACTAGCTCTTGTCAACCAGGCTGGCTGGCCTCAAACTCCCAGAGATCCACCTGCCTCTCTGCCAGATATGGAACCAGTCATCTTGGTTAGTTCAAAAGCCACCCCATAAACACACACACACACACACACAACACACACACACACACACACACACACACACACACACACAGAGGCACATCCAGAGAAACATATATTTTTTTTTTTTTTGGTTTTTCGAGACAGGGTTTCTCTGTGGCTTTGGAGCCTGTCCTGGAACTAGCTCTGTAGACCAGGCTGGTCTCGAACTCACAGAGATCCGCCTGCCTCTGCTTCCCGAGTGCTGGGATTAAAGGCTTGCGCCACCACTGCCCTGCGATGCCCCTACTATAAAAATGGGTTTCAGAAACCGGCCTTTTGCCACAGTGTCAGAAGCCCAAACTCTGCCTGTGGTCTCAGCTAGCTGATAAGCTTCTGTGACTCGCGGTGTGTTTGTATTTTTAAGTTTGTTTTTGGTTTATTAGACTTGGTGGTGTTCTCATCTTTGCATGACCCCCCCCCCCTCGACCCAACATTTAAGTGTCTTTCAACCATTTTAGATCCCTCTGTTGAGAGTTCTCTGTTTAGGTCTGTACTCCATTTTTTAAAATTGGATTATTTGTTCTTTGGATGACCAATTTCTCGACTTCTTTGTGTATTTTGGAGATTAGTGAAGATCTTTTCCCATTCTGTAAGGCCGTCGTTTTGTCTTCTTGGCCATGTTCTTTGCTTTACAGAAGCTTTTCAGTTTCAGGAGGTCTCACTTATTAATTGTTTCTCTCAGTGTCTGTTTTTTTTCTTTTTTTTTCTTTCTTTTTTTTTCTTTTTTTTCTTTTTTTCTTTTTTTTCTTCTTTTTTTCTTTTTTTCCTTTTTTTTCATTTTTTTTTCTCTCTTTAGTTTTTTTCTTTGTTTTTTTTTTGTTTTTTTTTCTTTTTTTTCTTTTCTTTTTTTTCTTTTTCTCTCAGTGTCTGTGCTACTGGGGTTCTATTTAGCAAGCGTTCTCCTGTGCCAATGTGTTCAAGTGCATTTGATATTTTTATTTTTATATTCTTTTATTGTGGATGAAGTCAATTATTTGAACTCTCAAATATTTTTATTGTTATTATCTCTCTATTTGTTTGCTTATTTGTGGTTGTTCAACATAAGGTTTTGTTGTGTACCCTTGTATGCCCTGGGACTCACTTTGTAGACAAGACTGGCCTCAGACTCACAGAGAGTCATCTGCCTCTGCCTCCTAGTGCTGAGATTAAAGGCATGCACTAAACACCTTTTCTATATATTTATTTTCCTAATAATTTATTTATTTTCATTTTATTGTCATTGGTGTTTTGCCTGCATGTATGTCTATCTGAGGGTGTCCGATCTTGGAGTTACCGACAGCTGTTGACTGCCATGTGGGTGGTAAGGAATTGAACCTGGGTCCTCTGGAAGAGCAGTCAGAACTCTTAAACACAGAGCCATCTCTCTCCAGCCCTCACCTTTTTTTTTTTTTTTTGAAAACGGGGTTTCTCTGTGTCACTTTGCCTGGCCTTGAATCTCAATCTGCAGAACAAGGGAGCCTTAAACTCACAGTGATCTGCCTGCCTTGGTCTCCCTGATCTTGGAGGTGTTTTTATCATCTCTCTCTCTCTCTCTCTCTCTCTCTCTCTCTCTCTCTCTCTCTCTCAAATATGTTTGGTTTTGTGTTTTGCTTTATGAGACAGGGTTTCTCTGCTGCTTTGGAGACTGTTGTTAAAACTAGCTCCTTTCTTATAGACCAGGCTGTCCTAAAACTCCCAATGATCCTGTTTCTGCTAAATATGGAGCCAGTGCTCTTGAATGCCTTTGTCTGGTGAGGTCAAAAGCCACCCCCACACACACAACCCCCCCCCCAACACACACACAAACCAAACACAGGCACAGGCACACCCAGAGACACATAAATAAACTTTTAAATTAAGAAGAGCCTGGAGAGCTAGTTTCGCGGCTCTTCCAGAGAAATTGGGTTCAATTCCCAGCACCTGCATGGCAGCTCATAGTGATTGTAAATTCAGTTTCTGGGTGATCTGACATCTTCAGACCATTGCACATAAAATAAAGTTAAGAAAATCATAAAAAAATTCCTTAAGAAATTGAAATTTAACTAAGTCCCACACAATTGGAAACACTCTCAAATAAAAGTAAAATAAATGGAAAAGAATACAGTGCTAAGTGCAGTTATGAAAATGTTTTGAAATGTGATACCTTCCCTGTCTCCCCCACATACACAAGCCACACTGAGAGATTTAAATAAAATCTGGGTAATCATTTATGTATCTGGCCTATGTCAGAGGGGCAGGGGAAGCTGAAGCCTTGTCCTTTGGGCTCCAGGTTCTCAGTACTGCGTCAAAAACTCGAGTGTATAGTGAGCCCATGTCTGTCCTGCCGGCAGCACTCAGGAACTGGGAATACAAGGATCAGGAGATCATCTTCAACAACCCAGCAAGTGCAAACCATCCTGGTGGGAAAGAGACCCTCTAAAAGAAATCAATAAAATGACATTTTTATTTTTTTCTGTCGGAAGTGAAAATGTTCCAAATAATTCACTGCATCAGTATTCCTGGAAATGATATCAAAATCAGAATTTTTCTTTTTTTTTTAACATTTTATTTTATTCTTATTATTTTCATTTTTATTTTTTTGGTTTTTCGAGACAGGGTTTCTCTGTGGTTTTGGAGCCTGTCCTGGAACTAGCTCTTGTAGACCAGGCTGGTCTCGAAATCACAGAGATCCGCCTGCCTCTGCCTCCCAAGTCCTGGGATTAAAGGCGTGCGCCACCACTGCCTGGCGTAAATCAGAATTTTTCATATTATTCCATGGCTGTTGTAATTTTCTCTGTGGCAGACAGAGGCAGGCAGATCTCTGTGAGTTTGAGGCCAGCCTGGTCATCTACAGTTCCAGGACAGGTGCCAAAGCTAAGAGAATCCTTGTCTCAGAAAATTTTTTTCTCTGCGTCTCACGTGTCGTGTGTCTTTCTCTAAGCAGGCCCAGGAATCCTAAGAGCCTGTAGGTGATCTAGGAAATCTCCTGTAGCAGGGGCCCTGGCCTCCACTCCTGGCCCCTGAGGGCACCTGGTAAAAGTGAGAAGGCAGATTTCAGAGACTAGTAAAGTTCAAGGTCACCAGCCCTTCCCAACAGCTAGAACCTTTAAAGGGTGAGGCTACAACTTAATTGGCCTGCTTAGATATGGATATTTTTGTTGTGGTTCTTGTTTTACAGGGCAGGAACAGACATCCAAGTGGGAATTTTCCACAGCTGTTTTAATTTTCTCAGACTCGGTATTTAGTATGAGAAGTGGTGTGTGGGATTGTACAAACACAACTACTGAAAAAGAACCCTAAGAAAGCAGGCCTCCCTCCCTCCCTCCTTCCTTCCCTCCCTCCCTCCCTCCCTCCCTCCCTCCCTCCCTCCCTCCCTCAGTTCCTCCCTCTCACCAAGCCATAATTGTGGCAGCCCCTTGGCCCACATAGTCCTTTCACTGATCAGTCAGACACACTCTTTTTTTATTTTTGAATTTTGGGTGAAGTCAATTAATTGAGCTCTTAGATGATGATGATGATGATGATGATTATTAGTTTATTTGTGTTTTTTTTTTTTTTTACATAGAGGTTCCCTGTGTCCCTGGAACTCACTTTGTAGACAAGGCTGGCCTCAGACTCACAGAGATCTAGCTGCCCCTGCCTCTACCTCTGCTTCCTAGTGCCGGAATTAAAGGCCTGTACTAAACACACTTTCCCCCCCTAAGTCAGGGTTTCTCTGTGTCTGTCGCTTTGCCTGTCCTAAAACTCACACTGCAGAACGAGGTGGCCTCAAACTCACAGCGATTTGCCTGTTTCTGCCTCTCCTGATTTCTGAGGGCTGAGAACTGAGAATAAAGAAATGTGCTGCCCAAAATATACTGCCGCTGCTGCAATTAAAAAAATAAATTAAAATAAAATAACCTGAGATAAACAAAGAAAAAAAGGAAAACACCTGTTTTTTCCTTCCTTCCTTCCTTCCTTCCTTCCTTCCTTCCTTCCTTCCTTTCTTTTTCCTTACTTGTTTTTTTTCTGTTTTCTTCTTTTATTATTATTATTATTATTATTATTGGTGAAGGGTTTCTCTGTATAATACCTTTAACTCACTATATAAACCAGGCTGTCATCTTGGTAACATTATGGTTTTGTATTTTCTTATTTCTTGTCTGTAAATCAACAAATCAACATTTCTTCTCTCTCTCTCTCTCACACTCATTTAATTTATGTTTTATTTTATTTTTGGTTTGTGTTCTTGTTTTGATTTTCAAGGAAGGGTTTCTCTGTTGCTTTGGAGCCTGTCTTTGGAACTAGCTCTTGTCAACCAGGCTGGCTGGCCTCAAACTCCCAGAGATCCACCTGCCTCTCTGCCAGATATGGAACCAGTCATCTTGGTTAGTTCAAAAGCCACCCCATAAACACACACACACACACACACAACACACACACACACACACACACACACACACACACACACAGAGGCACATCCAGAGAAACATATATTTTTTTTTTTTTTGGTTTTTCGAGACAGGGTTTCTCTGTGGCTTTGGAGCCTGTCCTGGAACTAGCTCTGTAGACCAGGCTGGTCTCGAACTCACAGAGATCCGCCTGCCTCTGCTTCCCGAGTGCTGGGATTAAAGGCTTGCGCCACCACTGCCCTGCGATGCCCCTACTATAAAAATGGGTTTCAGAAACCGGCCTTTTGCCACAGTGTCAGAAGCCCAAACTCTGCCTGTGGTCTCAGCTAGCTGATAAGCTTCTGTGACTCGCGGTGTGTTTGTATTTTTAAGTTTGTTTTTGGTTTATTAGACTTGGTGGTGTTCTCATCTTTGCATGACCCCCCCCCCTCGACCCAACATTTAAGTGTCTTTCAACCATTTTAGATCCCTCTGTTGAGAGTTCTCTGTTTAGGTCTGTACTCCATTTTTTAAAATTGGATTATTTGTTCTTTGGATGACCAATTTCTCGACTTCTTTGTGTATTTTGGAGATTAGTGAAGATCTTTTCCCATTCTGTAAGGCCGTCGTTTTGTCTTCTTGGCCATGTTCTTTGCTTTACAGAAGCTTTTCAGTTTCAGGAGGTCTCACTTATTAATTGTTTCTCTCAGTGTCTGTTTTTTTTCTTTTTTTTTCTTTCTTTTTTTTTTCTTTTTTTTCTTTTTTTCTTTTTTTTCTTCTTTTTTTCTTTTTTTCCTTTTTTTTCTTTTTTTTTTCTCTCTTTAGTTTTTTTCTTTGTTTTTTTTTTGTTTTTTTTTCTTTTTTTTCTTTTCTTTTTTTTCTTTTTCTCTCAGTGTCTGTGCTACTGGGGTTCTATTTAGCAAGCGTTCTCCTGTGCCAATGTGTTCAAGTGCATTTGATATTTTTATTTTTATATTCTTTTATTGTGGATGAAGTCAATTATTTGAACTCTCAAATATTTTTATTGTTATTATCTCTCTATTTGTTTGCTTATTTGTGGTTGTTCAACATAAGGTTTTGTTGTGTACCCTTGTATGCCCTGGGACTCACTTTGTAGACAAGACTGGCCTCAGACTCACAGAGAGTCATCTGCCTCTGCCTCCTAGTGCTGAGATTAAAGGCATGCACTAAACACCTTTTCTATATATTTATTTTCCTAATAATTTATTTATTTTCATTTTATTGTCATTGGTGTTTTGCCTGCATGTATGTCTATCTGAGGGTGTCCGATCTTGGAGTTACCGACAGCTGTTGACTGCCATGTGGGTGGTAAGGAATTGAACCTGGGTCCTCTGGAAGAGCAGTCAGAACTCTTAAACACAGAGCCATCTCTCTCCAGCCCTCACCTTTTTTTTTTTTTTTTGAAAACGGGGTTTCTCTGTGTCACTTTGCCTGGCCTTGAATCTCAATCTGCAGAACAAGGGAGCCTTAAACTCACAGTGATCTGCCTGCCTTGGTCTCCCTGATCTTGGAGGTGTTTTTATCATCTCTCTCTCTCTCTCTCTCTCTCTCTCTCTCTCTCTCTCTCTCTCTCAAATATGTTTGGTTTTGTGTTTTGCTTTATGAGACAGGGTTTCTCTGCTGCTTTGGAGACTGTTGTTAAAACTAGCTCCTTTCTTATAGACCAGGCTGTCCTAAAACTCCCAATGATCCTGTTTCTGCTAAATATGGAGCCAGTGCTCTTGAATGCCTTTGTCTGGTGAGGTCAAAAGCCACCCCCACACACACAACCCCCCCCCCAACACACACACAAACCAAACACAGGCACAGGCACACCCAGAGACACATAAATAAACTTTTAAATTAAGAAGAGCCTGGAGAGCTAGTTTCGCGGCTCTTCCAGAGAAATTGGGTTCAATTCCCAGCACCTGCATGGCAGCTCATAGTGATTGTAAATTCAGTTTCTGGGTGATCTGACATCTTCAGACCATTGCACATAAAATAAAGTTAAGAAAATCATAAAAAAATTCCTTAAGAAATTGAAATTTAACTAAGTCCCACACAATTGGAAACACTCTCAAATAAAAGTAAAATAAATGGAAAAGAATACAGTGCTAAGTGCAGTTATGAAAATGTTTTGAAATGTGATACCTTCCCTGTCTCCCCCACATACACAAGCCACACTGAGAGATTTAAATAAAATCTGGGTAATCATTTATGTATCTGGCCTATGTCAGAGGGGCAGGGGAAGCTGAAGCCTTGTCCTTTGGGCTCCAGGTTCTCAGTACTGCGTCAAAAACTCGAGTGTATAGTGAGCCCATGTCTGTCCTGCCGGCAGCACTCAGGAACTGGGAATACAAGGATCAGGAGATCATCTTCAACAACCCAGCAAGTGCAAACCATCCTGGTGGGAAAGAGACCCTCTAAAAGAAATCAATAAAATGACATTTTTATTTTTTTCTGTCGGAAGTGAAAATGTTCCAAATAATTCACTGCATCAGTATTCCTTGAAATGATATCAAAATCAGAATTTTTCTTTTTTTTTTAACATTTTATTTTATTCTTATTATTTTCATTTTTATTTTTTTGGTTTTTCGAGACAGGGTTTCTCTGTGGTTTTGGAGCCTGTCCTGGAACTAGCTCTTGTAGACCAGGCTGGTCTCGAAATCACAGAGATCCGCCTGCCTCTGCCTCCCAAGTGCTGGGATTAAAGGCGTGCGCCACCACTGCCTGGCGTAAATCAGAATTTTTCATATTATTCCATGGCTGTTGTAATTTTCTCTGTGGCAGACAGAGGCAGGCAGATCTCTGTGAGTTTGAGGCCAGCCTGGTCATCTACAGTTCCAGGACAGGTGCCAAAGCTAAGAGAATCCTTGTCTCAGAAAATTTTTTTCTCTGCGTCTCACGTGTCATGTGTCTTTCTCTAAGCAGGCCCAGGAATCCTAAGAGCCTGTAGGTGATCTAGGAAATCTCCTGTAGCAGGGGCCCTGGCCTCCACTCCTGGCCCCTGAGGGCACCTGGTAAAAGTGAGAAGGCAGATTTCAGAGACTAGTAAAGTTCAAGGTCACCAGCCCTTCCCAACAGCTAGAACCTTTAAAGGGTGAGGCTACAACTTAATTGGCCTGCTTAGATATGGATATTTTTGTTGTGGTTCTTGTTTTACAGGGCAGGAACAGACATCCAAGTGGGAATTTTCCACAGCTGTTTTAATTTTCTCAGACTCGGTATTTAGTATGAGAAGTGGTGTGTGGGGTTGTACAAACACAACTACTGAAAAAGAACCCTAAGAAAGCAGGCCTCCCTCCCTCCCTCCCTCCTTCCTTTTCTCCCTCCCTCCCTCCCTCCCTCCCTCCCTCCCTCCCTCCCTCCCTCCCTCCCTCAGTTCCTCCCTCTCACCAAGCCATAATTGTGGCAGCCCCTTGGCCCACATAGTCCTTTCACTGATCAGTCAGACACACTCTTTTTTTATTTTTGAATTTTGGGTGAAGTCAATTAATTGAGCTCTTAGATGATGATGATGATGATGATTATTATTAGTTTATTTGTGTTTTTTTTTTTTTACATAGAGGTTCCCTGTGTCCCTGGAACTCACTTTGTAGACAAGGCTGGCCTCAGACTCACAGAGATCTAGCTGCCCCTGCCTCTACCTCTGCTTCCTAGTGCCGGAATTAAAGGCCTGTACTAAACACACTTTCCCCCCCTAAGTCAGGGTTTCTCTGTGTCTGTCGCTTTGCCTGTCCTAAAACTCACACTGCAGAACGAGGTGGCCTCAAACTCACAGCGATTTGCCTGTTTCTGCCTCTCCTGATTTCTGAGGGCTGAGAACTGAGAATAAAGAAATGTGCTGCCCAAAATATACTGCCGCTGCTGCAATTAAAAAAATAAATTAAAATAAAATAACCTGAGATAAACAAAGAAAAAAAGGAAAACACCTGTTTTTTCCTTCCTTCCTTCCTTCCTTCCTTCCTTCCTTCCTTCCTTTCTTTTTCCTTACTTGTTTTTTTTTCTGTTTTCTTCTTTTATTATTATTATTATTATTATTATTATTATTATTTTTGGTGAAGGGTTTCTCTGTATAATACCTTTAACTCACTATATAAACCAGGCTGTCATCTTGGTAACATTATGGTTTTGTATTTTCTTATTTCTTGTCTGTAAATCAACAAATCAACATTTCTTCTCTCTCTCTCTCTCACACTCATTTAATTTATGTTTTATTTTATTTTTGGTTTGTGTTCTTGTTTTGATTTTCAAGGAAGGGTTTCTCTGTTGCTTTGGAGCCTGTCTTTGGAACTAGCTCTTGTCAACCAGGCTGGCTGGCCTCAAACTCCCAGAGATCCACCTGCCTCTCTGCCAGATATGGAACCAGTCATCTTGGTTAGTTCAAAAGCCACCCCATAAACACACACACACACACACACAACACACACACACACACACACACACACACACACACACACACACACACACAGAGGCACATCCAGAGAAACATATTTTTTTTTTTTTTGGTTTTTCGAGACAGGGTTTCTCTGTGGCTTTGGAGCCTGTCCTGGAACTAGCTCTGTAGACCAGGCTGGTCTCGAACTCACAGAGATCCGCCTGCCTCTGCTTCCCGAGTGCTGGGATTAAAGGCTTGCGCCACCACTGCCCTGCGATGCCCCTACTATAAAAATGGGTTTCAGAAACCGGCCTTTTGCCACAGTGTCAGAAGCCCAAACTCTGCCTGTGGTCTCAGCTAGCTGATAAGCTTCTGTGACTCGCGGTGTGTTTGTATTTTTAAGTTTGTTTTTGGTTTATTAGACTTGGTGGTGTTCTCATCTCTGCATGACCCCCCCCCCCCGACCCAACATTTAAGTGTCTTTCAACCATTTTAGATCCCTCTGTTGAGAGTTCTCTGTTTAGGTCTGTACTCCATTTTTTAAAATTGGATTATTTGTTCTTTGGATGACCAATTTCTCGACTTCTTTGTGTATTTTGGAGATTAGTGAAGATCTTTTCCCATTCTGTAAGGCCGTCGTTTTGTCTTCTTGGCCATGTTCTTTGCTTTACAGAAGCTTTTCAGTTTCAGGAGGTCTCACTTATTAATTGTTTCTCTCAGTGTCTGTTTTTTTTTCTTTTTTTTTTCTTTCTTTTTTTTTCTTTTTTTTCTTTTTTTCTTTTTTTTCTTCTTTTTTTTTCTTTTTTTCCTTTTTTTTCTTTTTTTTCTCTCTTTAGTTTTTTTCTTTGTTTTTTTTTTGTTTTTTTTTCTTTTTTTTCTTTTCTTTTTTTTCTTTTTCTCTCAGTGTCTGTGCTACTGGGGTTCTATTTAGCAAGCGTTCTCCTGTGCCAATGTGTTCAAGTGCATTTGATATTTTTATTTTTATATTCTTTTATTGTGGATGAAGTCAATTATTTGAACTCTCAAATATTTTTATTGTTATTATCTCTCTATTTGTTTGCTTATTTGTGGTTGTTCAACATAAGGTTTTGTTGTGTACCCTTGTATGCCCTGGGACTCACTTTGTAGACAAGACTGGCCTCAGACTCACAGAGAGTCATCTGCCTCTGCCTCCTAGTGCTGAGATTAAAGGCATGCACTAAACACCTTTTCTATATATTTATTTTCCTAATAATTTATTTATTTTCATTTTATTGTCATTGGTGTTTTGCCTGCATGTATGTCTATCTGAGGGTGTCCGATCTTGGAGTTACCGACAGCTGTTGACTGCCATGTGGGTGGTAAGGAATTGAACCTGGGTCCTCTGGAAGAGCAGTCAGAACTCTTAACCACAGAGCCATCTCTCTCCAGCCCTCACCTTTTTTTTTTTTTGAAAACGGGGTTTCTCTGTGTCACTTTGCCTGGCCTTGAATCTCAATCTGCAGAACAAGGGAGCCTTAAACTCACAGTGATCTGCCTGCCTTGGTCTCCCTGATCTTGGAGGTGTTTTTATCATCTCTCTCTCTCTCTCTCTCTCTCTCTCTCTCTCTCTCTCAAATATGTTTGGTTTTGTGTTTTGCTTTATGAGACAGGGTTTCTCTGCTGCTTTGGAGACTGTTGTTAAAACTAGCTCCTTTCTTATAGACCAGGCTGTCCTAAAACTCCCAATGATCCTGTTTCTGCTAAATATGGAGCCAGTGCTCTTGAATGCCTTTGTCTGGTGAGGTCAAAAGCCACCCCCACACACACAACCCCCCCCCCAACACACACACAAACCAAACACAGGCACAGGCACACCCAGAGACACATAAATAAACTTTTAAATTAAGAAGAGCCTGGAGAGCTAGTTTCGCGGCTCTTCCAGAGAAATTGGGTTCAATTCCCAGCACCTGCATGGCAGCTCATAGTGATTGTAAATTCAGTTTCTGGGTGATCTGACATCTTCAGACCATTGCACATAAAATAAAGTTAAGAAAATCATAAAAAAATTCCTTAAGAAATTGAAATTTAACTAAGTCCCACACAATTGGAAACACTCTCAAATAAAAGTAAAATAAATGGAAAAGAATACAGTGCTAAGTGCAGTTATGAAAATGTTTTGAAATGTGATACCTTCCCTGTCTCCCCCACATACACAAGCCACACTGAGAGATTTAAATAAAATCTGGGTAATCATTTATGTATCTGGCCTATGTCAGAGGGGCAGGGGAAGCTGAAGCCTTGTCCTTTGGGCTCCAGGTTCTCAGTACTGCGTCAAAAACTCGAGTGTATAGTGAGCCCATGTCTGTCCTGCCGGCAGCACTCAGGAACTGGGAATACAAGGATCAGGAGATCATCTTCAACAACCTAGCAAGTGCAAACCATCCTGGTGGGAAAGAGACCCTCTAAAAGAAATCAATAAAATGACATTTTTATTTTTTTCTGTCGGAAGTGAAAATGTTCCAAATAATTCACTGCATCAGTATTCCTGGAAATGATATCAAAATCAGAATTTTTCTTTTTTTTTTAACATTTTATTTTATTCTTATTATTTTCATTTTTATTTTTTTGGTTTTTCGAGACAGGGTTTCTCTGTGGTTTTGGAGCCTGTCCTGGAACTAGCTCTTGTAGACCAGGCTGGTCTCGAAATCACAGAGATCCGCCTGCCTCTGCCTCCCAAGTGCTGGGATTAAAGGCGTGCGCCACCACTGCCTGGCGTAAATCAGAATTTTTCATATTATTCCATGGCTGTTGTAATTTTCTCTGTGGCAGACAGAGGCAGGCAGATCTCTGTGAGTTTGAGGCCAGCCTGGTCATCTACAGTTCCAGGACAGGTGCCAAAGCTAAGAGAATCCTTGTCTCAGAAAATTTTTTTCTCTGCGTCTCACGTGTCGTGTGTCTTTCTCTAAGCAGGCCCAGGAATCCTAAGAGCCTGTAGGTGATCTAGGAAATCTCCTGTAGCAGGGGCCCTGGCCTCCACTCCTGGCCCCTGAGGGCACCTGGTAAAAGTGAGAAGGCAGATTTCAGAGACTAGTAAAGTTCAAGGTCACCAGCCCTTCCCAACAGCTAGAACCTTTAAAGGGTGAGGCTACAACTTAATTGGCCTGCTTAGATATGGATATTTTTGTTGTGGTTCTTGTTTTACAGGGCAGGAACAGACATCCAAGTGGGAATTTTCCACAGCTGTTTTAATTTTCTCAGACTCGGTATTTAGTATGAGAAGTGGTGTGTGGGGTTGTACAAACACAACTACTGAAAAAGAACCCTAAGAAAGCAGGCCTCCCTCCCTCCCTCCTTCCTTTTCTCCCTCCCTCCCTCCCTCCCTCCCTCCCTCCCTCCCTCCCTCCCTCCCTCAGTTCCTCCCTCTCACCAAGCCATAATTGTGGCAGCCCCTTGGCCCACATAGTCCTTTCACTGATCAGTCAGACACACTCTTTTTTTATTTTTGAATTTTGGGTGAAGTCAATTAATTGAGCTCTTAGATGATGATGATGATGATGATTATTATTAGTTTATTTGTGTTTTTTTTTTTTTTACATAGAGGTTCCCTGTGTCCCTGGAACTCACTTTGTAGACAAGGCTGGCCTCAGACTCACAGAGATCTAGCTGCCCCTGCCTCTACCTCTGCTTCCTAGTGCCGGAATTAAAGGCCTGTACTAAACACACTTTCCCCCCCTAAGTCAGGGTTTCTCTGTGTCTGTCGCTTTGCCTGTCCTAAAACTCACACTGCAGAACGAGGTGGCCTCAAACTCACAGCGATTTGCCTGTTTCTGCCTCTCCTGATTTCTGAGGGCTGAGAACTGAGAATAAAGAAATGTGCTGCCCAAAATATACTGCCGCTGCTGCAATTAAAAAAATAAATTAAAATAAAATAACCTGAGATAAACAAAGAAAAAAAGGAAAACACCTGTTTTTTCCTTCCTTCCTTCCTTCCTTCCTTCCTTCCTTCCTTCCTTCCTTTCTTTTTCCTTACTTGTTTTTTTTTCTGTTTTCTTCTTTTATTATTATTATTATTATTATTATTATTATTATTATTATTATTTTTGGTGAAGGGTTTCTCTGTATAATACCTTTAACTCACTATATAAACCAGGCTGTCATCTTGGTAACATTATGGTTTTGTATTTTCTTATTTCTTGTCTGTAAATCAACAAATCAACATTTCTTCTCTCTCTCTCTCTCACACTCATTTAATTTATGTTTTATTTTATTTTTGGTTTGTGTTCTTGTTTTGATTTTCAAGGAAGGTTTCCCTGTTGCTTTGGAGCCTGTCTTTGGAACTAGCTCTTGTCAACCAGGCTGGCTGGCCTCAAACTCCCAGAGATCCACCTGCCTCTCTGCCAGATATGGAACCAGTCATCTTGGTTAGTTCAAAAGCCACCCCATAAACACACACACACACACACAACACACACACACACACACACACACACACACACAGAGGCACATCCAGAGAAACATATTTTTTTTTTTTTTTTTGGTTTTTCGAGACAGGGTTTCTCTGTGGCTTTGGAGCCTGTCCTGGAACTAGCTCTGTAGACCAGGCTGGTCTCGAACTCACAGAGATCCGCCTGCCTCTGCTTCCCGAGTGCTGGGATTAAAGGCTTGCGCCACCACTGCCCTGCGATGCCCCTACTATAAAAATGGGTTTCAGAAACCGGCCTTTTGCCACAGTGTCAGAAGCCCAAACTCTGCCTGTGGTCTCAGCTAGCTGATAAGCTTCTGTGACTCGCGGTGTATTTGTATTTTTAAGTTTGTTTTTGGTTTATTAGACTTGGTGGTGTTCTCATCTTTGCATGACCCCCCCCCCTCGACCCAACATTTAAGTGTCTTTCAACCATTTTAGATCCCTCTGTTGAGAGTTCTCTGTTTAGGTCTGTACTCCATTTTTTAAAATTGGATTATTTGTTCTTTGGATGACCAATTTCTCGACTTCTTTGTGTATTTTGGAGATTAGTGAAGATCTTTTCCCATTCTGTAAGGCCGTCGTTTTGTCTTCTTGGCCATGTTCTTTGCTTTACAGAAGCTTTTCAGTTTCAGGAGGTCTCACTTATTAATTGTTTCTCTCAGTGTCTGTTTTTTTTTCTTTTTTTTTCTTTCTTTTTTTTTCTTTTTTTCTTTTTTTTCTTCTTTTTTTTTCTTTTTTTCCTTTTTTTTCTTTTTTTTTTCTCTCTTTAGTTTTTTTCTTTGTTTTTTTTTGTTTTTTTTCTTTTCTTTTTTTTCTTTTTCTCTCAGTGTCTGTGCTACTGGGGTTCTATTTAGCAAGCGTTCTCCTGTGCCAATGTGTTCAAGTGCATTTGATATTTTTATTTTTATATTCTTTTATTGTGGATGAAGTCAATTATTTGAACTCTCAAATATTTTTATTGTTATTATCTCTCTATTTGTTTGCTTATTTGTGGTTGTTCAACATAAGGTTTCGTTGTGTACCCTTGTATGCCCTGGGACTCACTTTGTAGACAAGACTGGCCTCAGACTCACAGAGAGTCATCTGCCTCTGCCTCCTAGTGCTGAGATTAAAGGCATGCACTAAACACCTTTTCTATATATTTATTTTCCTAATAATTTATTTATTTTCATTTTATTGTCATTGGTGTTTTGCCTGCATGTATGTCTATCTGAGGGTGTCCGATCTTGGAGTTACCGACAGCTATTGACTGCCATGTGGGTGGTAAGGAATTGAACCTGGGTCCTCTGGAAGAGCAGTCAGAACTCTTAACCACAGAGCCATCTCTCTCCAGCCCTCACCTTTTTTTTTTTGAAAACGGGGTTTCTCTGTGTCACTTTGCCTGGCCTTGAATCTCAATCTGCAGAACAAGGGAGCCTTAAACTCACAGTGATCTGCCTGCCTTGGTCTCCCTGATCTTGGAGGTGTTTTTATCATCTCTCTCTCTCTCTCTCTCTCTCTCTCTCTCTCTCTCTCTCTCTCTCAAATATGTTTGGTTTTGTGTTTTGCTTTATGAGACAGGGTTTCTCTGCTGCTTTGGAGACTGTTGTTAAAACTAGCTCCTTTCTTATAGACCAGGCTGTCCTAAAACTCCCAATGATCCTGTTTCTGCTAAATATGGAGCCAGTGCTCTTGAATGCCTTTGTCTGGTGAGGTCAAAAGCCACCCACACACACACAACCCCCCCCCAACACACACACAAACCAAACACAGGCACAGGCACACCCAGAGACACATAAATAAACTTTTAAATTAAGAAGAGCCTGGAGAGCTAGTTTCGCGGCTCTTCCAGAGAAATTGGGTTCAATTCCCAGCACCTGCATGGCAGCTCATAGTGATTGTAAATTCAGTTTCTGGGTGATCTGACATCTTCAGACCATTGCACATAAAATAAAGTTAAGAAAATCATAAAAAAATTCCTTAAGAAATTGAAATTTAACTAAGTCCCACACAATTGGAAACACTCTCAAATAAAAGTAAAATAAATGGAAAAGAATACAGTGCTAAGTGCAGTTATGAAAATGTTTTGAAATGTGATACCTTCCCTGTCTCCCCCACATACACAAGCCACACTGAGAGATTTAAATAAAATCTGGGTAATCATTTATGTATCTGGCCTATGTCAGAGGGGCAGGGGAAGCTGAAGCCTTGTCCTTTGGGCTCCAGGTTCTCAGTACTGCGTCAAAAACTCGAGTGTATAGTGAGCCCATGTCTGTCCTGCCGGCAGCACTCAGGAACTGGGAATACAAGGATCAGGAGATCATCTTCAACAACCCAGCAAGTGCAAACCATCCTGGTGGGAAAGAGACCCTCTAAAAGAAATCAATAAAATGACATTTTTATTTTTTTCTGTCGGAAGTGAAAATGTTCCAAATAATTCACTGCATCAGTATTCCTGGAAATGATATCAAAATCAGAAGTTTTCTTTTTTTTTTAACATTTTATTTTATTCTTATTATTTTCATTTTTATTTTTTTGGTTTTTCGAGACAGGGTTTCTCTGTGGTTTTGGAGCCTGTCCTGGAACTAGCTCTTGTAGACCAGGCTGGTCTCGAAATCACAGAGATCCGCCTGCCTCTGCCTCCCAAGTGCTGGGATTAAAGGCGTGCGCCACCACTGCCTGGCGTAAATCAGAATTTTTCATATTATTCCATGGCTGTTGTAATTTTCTCTGTGGCAGACAGAGGCAGGCAGATCTCTGTGAGTTTGAGGCCAGCCTGGTCATCTACAGTTCCAGGACAGGTGCCAAAGCTAAGAGAATCCTTGTCTCAGAAAATTTTTTTCTCTGCGTCTCACGTGTCGTGTGTCTTTCTCTAAGCAGGCCCAGGAATCCTAAGAGCCTGTAGGTGATCTAGGAAATCTCCTGTAGCAGGGGCCCTGGCCTCCACTCCTGGCCCCTGAGGGCACCTGGTAAAAGTGAGAAGGCAGATTTCAGAGACTAGTAAAGTTCAAGGTCACCAGCCCTTCCCAACAGCTAGAACCTTTAAAGGGTGAGGCTACAACTTAATTGGCCTGCTTAGATATGGATATTTTTGTTGTGGTTCTTGTTTTACAGGGCAGGAACAGACATCCAAGTGGGAATTTTCCACAGCTGTTTTAATTTTCTCAGACTCGGTATTTAGTATGAGAAGTGGTGTGTGGGGTTGTACAAACACAACTACTGAAAAAGAACCCTAAGAAAGCAGGCCTCCCTCCCTCCCTCCCTCCTTCCTTTTCTCCCTCCCTCCCTCCCTCCCTCCCTCCCTCCCTCCCTCCCTCAGTTCCTCCCTCTCACCAAGCCATAATTGTGGCAGCCCCTTGGCCCACATAGTCCTTTCACTGATCAGTCAGACACACTCTTTTTTTATTTTTGAATTTTGGGTGAAGTCAATTAATTGAGCTCTTAGATGATGATGATGATGATGATTATTATTAGTTTATTTGTGTGTTTTTTTTTTTACATAGAGGTTCCCTGTGTCCCTGGAACTCACTTTGTAGACAAGGCTGGCCTCAGACTCACAGAGATCTAGCTGCCCCTGCCTCTACCTCTGCTTCCTAGTGCCGGAATTAAAGGCCTGTACTAAACACACTTTCCCCCCCTAAGTCAGGGTTTCTCTGTGTCTGTCGCTTTGCCTGTCCTAAAACTCACACTGCAGAACGAGGTGGCCTCAAACTCACAGCGATTTGCCTGTTTCTGCCTCTCCTGATTTCTGAGGGCTGAGAACTGAGAATAAAGAAATGTGCTGCCCAAAATATACTGCCGCTGCTGCAATTAAAAAAATAAATTAAAATAAAATAACCTGAGATAAACAAAGAAAAAAAGGAAAACACCTGTTTTTTCCTTCCTTCCTTCCTTCCTTCCTTCCTTCCTTCCTTCCTTTCTTTTTCCTTACTTGTTTTTTTTTCTGTTTTCTTCTTTTATTATTATTATTATTATTATTATTGGTGAAGGGTTTCTCTGTATAATACCTTTAACTCACTATATAAACCAGGCTGTCATCTTGGTAACATTATGGTTTTGTATTTTCTTATTTCTTGTCTGTAAATCAACAAATCAACATTTCTTCTCTCTCTCTCTCTCACACTCATTTAATTTATGTTTTATTTTATTTTTGGTTTGTGTTCTTGTTTTGATTTTCAAGGAAGGGTTTCTCTGTTGCTTTGGAGCCTGTCTTTGGAACTAGCTCTTGTCAACCAGGCTGGCTGGCCTCAAACTCCCAGAGATCCACCTGCCTCTCTGCCAGATATGGAACCAGTCATCTTGGTTAGTTCAAAAGCCACCCCATAAACACACACACACACACACAACACACACACACACACACACACACACACACACACACACAGAGGCACATCCAGAGAAACATATTTTTTTTTTTTTTTTTTTTGGTTTTTCGAGACAGGGTTTCTCTGTGGCTTTGGAGCCTGTCCTGGAACTAGCTCTGTAGACCAGGCTGGTCTCGAACTCACAGAGATCCGCCTGCCTCTGCTTCCCGAGTGCTGGGATTAAAGGCTTGCGCCACCACTGCCCTGCGATGCCCCTACTATAAAAATGGGTTTCAGAAACCGGCCTTTTGCCACAGTGTCAGAAGCCCAAACTCTGCCTGTGGTCTCAGCTAGCTGATAAGCTTCTGTGACTCGCGGTGTGTTTGTATTTTTAAGTTTGTTTTTGGTTTATTAGACTTGGTGGTGTTCTCATCTTTGCATGACCCCCCCCCCCTCGACCCAACATTTAAGTGTCTTTCAACCATTTTAGATCACTCTGTTGAGAGTTCTCTGTTTAGGTCTGTACTCCATTTTTTAAAATTGGATTATTTGTTCTTTGGATGACCAATTTCTCGACTTCTTTGTGTATTTTGGAGATTAGTGAAGATCTTTTCCCATTCTGTAAGGCCGTCGTTTTGTCTTCTTGGCCATGTTCTTTGCTTTACAGAAGCTTTTCAGTTTCAGGAGGTCTCACTTATTAATTGTTTCTCTCAGTGTCTGTTTTTTTTTCTTTTTTTTTCTTTCTTTTTTTTTCTTTTTTTCTTTTTTTTCTTCTTTTTTTTCTTTTTTTCCTTTTTTTTCTTTTTTTTTCTCTCTTTAGTTTTTTTCTTTGTTTTTTTTTGTTTTTTTTCTTTTCTTTTTTTTCTTTTTCTCTCAGTGTCTGTGCTACTGGGGTTCTATTTAGCAAGCGTTCTCCTGTGCCAATGTGTTCAAGTGCATTTGATATTTTTATTTTTATATTCTTTTATTGTGGATGAAGTCAATTATTTGAACTCTCAAATATTTTTATTGTTATTATCTCTCTATTTGTTTGCTTATTTGTGGTTGTTCAACATAAGGTTTCGTTGTGTACCCTTGTATGCCCTGGGACTCACTTTGTAGACAAGACTGGCCTCAGACTCACAGAGAGTCATCTGCCTCTGCCTCCTAGTGCTGAGATTAAAGGCATGCACTAAACACCTTTTCTATATATTTATTTTCCTAATAATTTATTTATTTTCATTTTATTGTCATTGGTGTTTTGCCTGCATGTATGTCTATCTGAGGGTGTCCGATCTTGGAGTTACCGACAGCTGTTGACTGCCATGTGGGTGGTAAGGAATTGAACCTGGGTCCTCTGGAAGAGCAGTCAGAACTCTTAACCACAGAGCCATCTCTCTCCAGCCCTCACCTTTTTTTTTTTTTGAAAACGGGGTTTCTCTGTGTCACTTTGCCTGGCCTTGAATCTCAATCTGCAGAACAAGGGAGCCTTAAACTCACAGTGATCTGCCTGCCTTGGTCTCCCTGATCTTGGAGGTGTTTTTATCATCTCTCTGTCTGGCTATCTAGCTATCTATCCATTCATTTATTTATTTATTTTTTCTGACACAGGATTTCTCTCTAGCTTTGGAGTCTGTCCTGGATCCAGACCTGGTCACAGCTGTACCTGGAAACAAACCAAAACAAAAACAAAGCAAAGCAAAGCAAAAGCCAGGCAGGACTGTCTGGTTGACCTTCCCTTTCCCCCTCCCCCATGGGCTCCTCAGAGGCGGTGAGGCCTCCTGCAGGGAATCCACAGAGCCTCTGCCCAAGGCTCTCCAGGGAACCCACTCTCTCCCTTTCCCCCAGCCCCAGGGCTGCAGGCCACATCTATCTCAGGCGTAGGTGGCGGGCACTCTGGCTATCCAGGACGTGACAGACACAGACACACAGAAGTAGGGAGGAATGGTGCCCACTCTCTCACTAGATGCAGGCATGCAGGAGGAACAATGAAAGAATGAGAACTGGAGAGATGGAATTTCTGGAATGTCCAGAAACCACATGGTGGGGATCTAGTGCCCTCTTCTGGTGACAGGGAGTACAGCACAGATTTGGGTTCTTGTGCTCCTGAGACCTACCCCAATTTAATACTGACATTATCCTATCATACCCTATATATCACATATAGGCTTGCTTGATATCACACACATACACTGCCTGCGTTTCTGCCTGACCCCTGTGAGAGAGCCTGGTACCTTCAGAAGACAGAAGATGGGGTGTGGGTCTGTCTGTCTGTCTATCTGTCCATCTATTCTTCCATAAAGTATTTATTCCTTTTTTGTTTGTTTTGTGACAGGGTTTCTCTCTAGTTCTCTCTAATTGAGTCAGTCCTGGAACTAGCTCTTGGAGACCAGAACGAGTGCTGGAATTAAAGGCGTGTACCACCATTACCCGGTTAGAAGTCTTTTTAAAAAGTAGGCAATCAGAGCTACAAATTTCCTCATAGGACTGATTTTACTGTGTGCCAGGGTTTGTGTAGGGTTTTGCTTTCATTTTCTTGAGTGAATCTCTCCCCCCCCCGTCTCTCTTATTCTAGAGATCTGTTTTGTCTTCCATGAGCTCTGAGGGGCACTTGGCTTGAGTGTGATACACACACAGACTTACTATTAAGGAAAGTTCAAGATCAAGATCCTTTCCTAACTCTGTGACCTTGCAACAGAGAAGTTTCAAGGGGTGTGAAGGGTGTGCCTACTGATACTGGAATTCATTTGATCTGCTAGGCAGCAAATGCTATGGATTGTGTATGTGTGTGTCTCTGTTAGTTTAGGTGTCTTTCCAGTCAATGTTGGTGTAATTACCGTGCGTCTGTATATTCAGTGCTGTGATCCTTTCAAATGGTTGTGAAGGGAGCCCTAGCCTAGGAATGACTTCAGTGACGCGTTATTTTCCTTTCCTAACTCTGTGACTTTGCAACAGAGAAGTTTCAAAGGGTGTGAAGGGTGTGCCTACAGCTCCACTGGCCTTCCTTGACGTGTACAGCTGTTGCCTTTCCTGTCAACATTCTTGTTGGAGTTGGGAAATTGCTGATTTGAACTCAGCCAATTTCATGGAATAGCCCTGGCTGTCCCGGAACTCATTTTTATAGACCAGGCTGTCCTTTTGGTGACGTTCTATTTTTTTTTCTTCCTCTTATTTTTCTATCTGCAGTCAACATTGGTGTAAGGACTGTGCACCTGTATATTCACTGCTCTGATCCTTCTCTCCTTCGTTCCTTCGTTCCTTTCTTCCTTTCTTTCATATGTCTGCCCACTCACGAAAACCCAAAAATTTCTAGCCTCCCAACGCAATTAAAAATAATTAAATTTTAGTAAACTGGCATTTAAAAAAGGAAGGAAGGCAGGCAGGCAGGCAGGCAGGCAGGCAGGCAGGCAGGCAGGCCTGGATGGTGGTTGTGAAGGGAGCCCTGGCCTAGTCATATCCTCTGCCATGACTGTAACTCAGGAGCTCTAAAGGGTCTGAGAAGCTGCTTTCATGCTTCTGCTGCTGGGCATTTATTTATTTATTTATTTATTTATTTATTTATTTATTTATCTGGCTTATGTTGGAGGGGAAGGGAAAGCCAAAGCCTTGTCCTATGGGCTCCACGCTCTCAGTAGTGTCTCATAAACTCGAGTGTGAGGGCCCATGTCTGTCATGTCAGCAGCACTCAGAAACTGAAAACACGAGGATCAGGAGATCATCTTCAGCAACTCAGCAAGTGCGAACCACCGTGGTGGGGAAACAGACCCTCTCCAAGAAATGACTAAAGTGACCTGTTTATTTTTTCTGTTCTAAGTGAAAATGTTCACAACACATCACTATGACGATATTATTCCCGGAAATGAAATCCGAGTGGGATTTTTGAAACACTATTTTTATTTCATTATTATTATTATTATTTTTTTTAAAAAAACTATTCCACGTCTGTTTTAATTTTCTCTGACTCGGTATTTAGTCTGAGAAGTGTGGGCTGAGGGCGTGGGGAGTGGGGTGAAGAAAAAGAACCACAAGCAAGCAAGCAAGCAGTGGCCATGGTGAAAGGAGACCTTAGATGGCAGGGAACTGCCGTTGCCGCCTCCCTCCCTCCCTTCCTCCCTCGGTCCCTCGGTCCCCCTCGGTCCCCCTCGGTCCCCCTCGGTCCCCCTCAGTCCCTCCCTCTCACCATGCCCTAATGGTTGCAGAAGCCCCTGGCCCATCTAGTCCTGTCACCGATCTGTCAGACACGCTCTTTGTTTCCCCGTGAGCGAGCGAGCGAGCGAGCGAGCGATTGGATCGATTCGCCTGCTTTCCTAGCTGCCTGTGGTCTCGGTCGTACTTTCGTTTTCGTAGCCCCGAATGTCCAGCCCGGCCCGCCGTTCACCGTGTTCGGGGGTGGGATGGGGAGGGGTGGGGGAACCGACAGGGGAGTTCCCTGTCCTGTTGTGGGCCCGTGCCACCTCCGGGCGTGAGTGTGGAAGGACGCTGTCACGCCAGAGAAGGTGAAGACGCCGCCGCCGCGGTCGCGGCCGAACGAGCGAGCGAGCGAGCGAGCGATCTATGGCGGTCGGTTGTCGGGCGCCCCCTAGCGGTGGCCTTTTTCTGCAACGCTCCTGGTCCTCGGTCGTTGACGAGGACGGGGCAAAATGGCTTTTGTGAGGCGGAAAGAATGACGAGAGTCCCGGCCCGGCAGGCGGGTGTGTCCCGGAGTCGGTGTCGTGCTTGGGGACGGTCTCTGTGTAGGAGGTTGTGCCGGAAGAGTCACCCATGGGTGTGTGCGTTGGGGATGGAACCCAGTGACGGGACCAGCTGGAGAGGGTGCTGGGAGACTTGAGCGGGTCGACCAGAAGGCTTCAGTCGTTTGCGTACTCCCGCTAGGTGTCGGGTCCACCCGGGCCCAGGATCGGTGAAATACCTCGGCTTTAAAAGTTGCTTTTCCCTTGCTTTTTCTCTCTTCTAAAGAGCCCTGGGACCCGGCGACCCGAGGCCGAGAGGAGGCGATGGTTGATCCCGGCTTCCCCGCTGCCCCGTCACGGACTCTTTGGGGGTCTCGGACCTTTTTTTTTTTTTTCCTTCCTCTTGCCAGGAACCCTCGGTCCTCAGCGGCGGGCCTTGCCATCCTGAGGCCGAGAGGAGGCCGTGGTCCCGGCTTCCTCGCCTCCCTGGTCCGGACTCTCGGAGCTTTTTTATTAATTTTCTTCCTCTTGCCAGGAACCCTCGGTCCTCAGCGGCGGGCCTTGCCATGCTGAGGCCGAGAGGAGGCCGTGGTCCCGTCTTTCTCGCCTCCCTGGTCCGGACTCGTTGGTGTCTCGGAGTTCTCCCCCGCCCCTTTCTCCTGCCCTCGGTCTTGCGAGAGCCCAGCGGCGGGCCTCGTGTTCTCGAGGCCGAGAGGAGGTGGTGGTCCCGGCTCCCCTGTTCACTGGTCCCCGGTTTCTTGGACTCGAGATCCCCCCCCCCAAGTTTTTCTTCTTGCCCTTCTCCATCCCTAGCAGCTGGTCGCAGGGTCCTTGGCCGGGAGGAGGCTGGGCGCCCGGCTTTCTGGCATGTCCACCTCGCTCTCTCGGTCCTTTCATGGTTATGAGGTCGACCAGTTGTTCCTTTGAGGGTCGGTTCTCTTGTTTATGGGGACATTTTTGGGACATTTCACCCAGCCTCACTTTCAGGAGTTCTGTGTGGTCTGTGAATGACTCCCCGTACCTGTTGCCATTCTTCTAATAATTGCTATCTGTCCTTATTGTACCTGCAGATAGGTAGATAGGTGCTGACACGCTGTCCTTTAATTGGGTGACATTAAAGGATGCTAGGTGGCGGTCTCTCTTCCGAGCCTCACAGGGTGTGATTTTTCTCCGTCTAGCCCAGCCCGTGTCTCGCTGCTGTGCTTTCCTGTGAGGCTTTTTGAGATGACCGGCTTTCCTTGCCTTGCTTTTGCCCGTGGTGAAGCGTGTCAGGCGTTCCCGCTTCGTGGTTTGTCACCCATTCTGTTTGGATGGTGGGACCCGTCTCTCGATGCTTCTCCCTTGCCATCCCGGTGCTTTTTTTTTCTTTTGCATGCGGGGACCAGGTTGTGGAGCTCCCGAGTCTCCTCCATGGTCCTCTGCTCCCGTGTGCCTCCCGAGCGCACCGGTTTTTTTTTTTTTACCCCCCCCTCCCAGCTTGTGGAGCTCCCGAGTCTCCATGAGTCCTTTTTGGGTTGAGGGTGGCCCGGCCCTTCTGCTGCCTCATGTTATGTGCCTCCCGAGTGCACTCCTCTTTTATTGGATTCCCCGTTGACCCCCCCACTGCTCTTTTTTTGGTGTGGCGGTGTGAAGGGTTTTCTTTTTTTTTTCCTTTTTTTTTTTTCCTGTGGCATGTGTTGGGTCTGTGGTGATCTCTCGCTCGATTCTTCCCGGTTCTGCTTTGTTGATCGATGTGGTGCGCTTGCCCTGTGTTCATTCGGGCCGGAGGCCTAAGCCGCGCCAGGCGAGGGACGGACATTCATGGTGAATGGCGGCCGCTCTTCTCGTTCTGCCAGCGGGCCCCTCGTCTCTCCTCCCCACCTTTACTGGTGGTGTGTGGAAGGCAGGGGTGCGGTTATCCGGCCCGAGCCCTGTGAAAGCCCCCCCGCACTCTTCGCTGTGGTTCGTGGGGGTTCCTGTGAGGCGCGCCGGGGGCTTTGTTCCCCGTCGCGCGTTTCGCTATGCCCACCGTGTGTGGGTCTGTTTGGCCCTCCTCCCTCCGAGCCGGGGGAGGGTCGGCTGATTGCCGCGTTACGTGCCCCTCCCGACCGGGCTCGTGTGCACGCGCCTTGCTTGCGATCCTCGTGGTGCTCCTGGAGCGTTCCAGGCCGATCTTCAGAGGTGCCCGGTTCTGAGCGGCGGCGGCGTTTCCCAGCTCCCTGACGTGTATGCCTCCTGTGTGCGGTACGGCCGTTAGCGGTGTTCCTCTGCGAGGTGTGTGATCCCGAGGATCAAGAAAGAAAGGGGGTCGAGGCGAGCGGGTAAGAGAGGCTCGCTGCGGTAAGATGGCTCTCTCACGGCCGACTTGTGAGATCGGGCGAGCGGCCCACCACGCGCTGCCTTCTCCCGTAGGCGGTGAGCCGTTGGGTGGTGTTGAGCGGTCGCGGCCGGC
>NW_027460997.1:55000-146282 GCF_037038515.1 Microtus pennsylvanicus
TATACATACATACATACATACATCCTGTCTATCTGTCCAGATGGGGCAGGGGTAGAAGGGGCTAGCTATGAGAGGAAGGTGCTCGGTGGGCATCCAGTTGTAAATAAGGCTGGGAATAAATAGCTGAATATTAATTCATTTGAGTAATATTAAAACTGTTCAAGTAGAAAACAATTGCTTTCTTTTTCTGTTTGCCCAGAGATCTGACTGACTGCAACTTGGAAAGAAGACGGCCCTGCTGGACAGAGACCTCCCTCCTGCTTTGGGTGGGTCGACCAGTTTACATGTTTATTTCCACGTTTTGTCTTTTATGGATTGAATGGATGTGTCTCTCTCTCTCTTTTTTTTTTTTTTTGGTTTTTCGAGACAGGGTTTCTCTGTGGCTTTGGAGCCTGTCCTGGAACTAGCACTGTAGACCAGGCTGGTCTCGAACTCACAGAGATCCGCCTACCTCTGCCTCCCGAGTACTGGGATTAAAGGCGTGCGCCACCATCGCCCGGCTCTCATTTTTTTTTCACGATTGCTTGCTTGCTTGCTTGCTTACTTACTTACTTACTTACTTATCTGTTCAGCCCATCTCATTTACTTACTTCTTTAAAAAAAATGACCCACCTAGTTATTTACTTACTTACTTACTTACTTGTTCATTCATTCCTTCACTTCCTTATCTTCTTTCATATATCTGTTTATTTATCTGCTGATTTAGCGTGACTCATTTACTTATTGAATGTTTCAATTATTATTTAGTTTTATTCATTTATTCATTCTTTATGTCTATTTTTATGTATGTATTTACTTACTTTCTTAATTTTTTTTTTACTTTTTAAAATTTACTTAAATTTTTTCTTTCTTTGGGAATGTAGATTCTTTCTTCCTTTCTTCCTTTCTTTCCTTCTTTCTGTCTCCTGACTGTCACTGGCTAAGAAAATGGTGGCCTCCATGTCACTGGTCAGCATAGCAGCTCCTAAAATGGAATTTGATGAAGGGATACATAGATAGATAGATAGATAGATAGATAGATAGATAGATAGATAGATAGATAGATGGGATGTGCACACGCTCACACACACACACACACACACACACATATGCACGCACGTGCATGACATGTACAGATGGGGGGCGATTCCAATGTTTTCAGAGGAAGGTGCTCGCTGGTAATAATAAATGTGCTGGTAAATAAGGCTGGAAATAGCTGAATATTAAATCATTAAAACTCTTCAAATAAATAAAAAGCAATTCCATTTCTCTCTCTCTCTCTTTCTCACCATATACCAGCACATCTGAACTGACTGCAACATACAAAAGAAGAAGAAACACGGAAAGAAGACATCCCTGCTGGACAGGATCTGAGATGAGAATAAATTCATCGAATGGCTGCCAACAGCATTTCATTGAGAAGAGATTCCACATTTTATGCTGTACAGTTACTTAGTTAGATAGATAGATAAAGAGAGGCCTGTGAACTGGGGTGGGGTGTGGCTTCTCAGGTCACCTCAGGTCAGGGAGGGGCTGAGGAGTGTCCCATTGGCCTTGACAATAGGCAGGAGTCAGAGGTTAATGTCAGGGCAGGGCCTGAGAGTTCCTCAAAGGGAATGAATGGAGACCCTTGCTTACCTAAGAAATGCCTGACCTTGGAAAAGGACTTGTGGAAAGCGGGCCCTTGAAACTGTGGTTTCACGTCTTACTAGAAAGCTCCCTCTTGGAAGGGAAAGTCATCATGATATCTTACTCTTTTCCCAAGGATACCCTACCTACCCTTCTGATCATTCTTACTGAATTAAGTCTTCCACTGCAAATAAATAAATAAATAAATAATAAATGAAGTGGGTGAGTGAGTGAGTGAGTGAGTAAGTAAGTAAGTAAGTAAGTAAACAAGCAAATACGTGGATGGACAAATAAATACAAAGTTTGCTGTTGTTGACTGACTTTTGATTTCATAATGAATCTCTCTCTCTCTCTCTCTCTCACACACACACACACACACACTAAATATACAATAAAAGGAAGCATAACACCTTTACTCAGGGGGCAGAGTGAACTCTGAAAGTTTTCCAGGCGGGGGGTGTGGGGGGAGAGACAGAATATAAGAACAAAATGAGAAACAAGGAAAAATAGTGTTGGCTGGCTGGCCGGCTTTCAGTTCCCTGACAGAAATGAGCACATTGTGGAGGAAACACAAAGTTGTTACACTATGTGGGTGTGATGAGGAGAGATTGTGAGTGAGTGTCCTGTCAGAACAAAGTTAGTCCCATAGTTGATGAAATTCATTATCCCAAAACTTCAGCAGAATATATCCCAAGTTTGCAAATGTGTGATCAGCTTGTGACAGGTTGGGCTGGAGATGCTGAGAACTGGGGAGCCCTCAATGCAAGAGCAGACACTCATTCCCATGAAGAGGGAGAGAGGGAGGGAGGGAGGGAGGGAGGGAGGGATCATTCATTCCTATACTCAAGTTTAAAGAAAGATGAGTGGCTATCTATGGAGAGACCACTCACAGATATGAAAAATCATTTCCTAAAAATCAAATTTCTCAGTCAGTATGCAACTGCTATGGTGCTTCTCCTAGATAGAGCAAAACACACAAACAAACTGATTCCTTGATCTAGAGCCACAGTGCACATGCTGTGGAAAAGGGGACATGGCCAACTTGAATCACAATATTCATCAGAGCATGAAAAGAGCGTAAAAAGGACACAGAGGAGAGATAATTGTGGTCCTTCCTTCCTCCCTCCCTCCCTCCCTCCCTCCCTCCTTCCCTCAGGAAGTGACTGACAGATGAGACTTTGTCCAAGCAGGTTCTGTCTGAAATACCAGACTTGAGTTTCCCCCTCTGTGGGTATTAGCTAATCAGTCCTCCCTTCTTTCTGTAGGAAGGTGGTGCATGTCTCTCAGAACTTACCTGGTTTCCTCTGCACCAGGTGAACCAGGGAAAAGCTTTCTAAGCCTTATTCAGACCTATAGAGGCTGCGCTGTGTGTGACTTCAGAGACCTCAGGGAGTATAGGGGTGGGTGGGTGCTTGATGCTTCAGACTCATGTCATTGAAGGACATAACATAGTCTGGATTCACAGAGATTCACAACACAGAGCCATTGTCACTTACTAACAGCTCAGGACACCCAGAGCTAACAAGAAATTGCAGTCTCAGCCGGGCTTTAATCACAGCACACACACAGATCTCTGTGAATTCAAAGATGGCCTGATTTACAGAGTGAGTTTTAGGACAGCCCAAGATACACAAAGAAACCCTTTCTTGAAAAACAAAGCAAAACAGCAAAAGAAAGAAAGAAAAGGAAAAAGAAAAAAATGGCAGTCTCTTTCCACTCTCTCCTCCATTGGCTCTTAAAGAGCTCTCAAGCTGAACTGGAGACCATGGTGTCACTCAAAACTGGGAAGCCAGAAACCTTAGTGGGGTCACAGGAGTCGGACTGACTGCAGCACTTGATGCCTCAACCCTGCTAATGGCTGTGATATAAGGCATGGTAAAATACGGGCTTTGGCAGAGCGCTACTCCCCTTTCTCTATTATTATTGCTACACAACGAAAAGGACCGGGGGGGGGGGTGATGATGTGCAGTCAGTGCTGGTATTGAAATCTCACTGACTCCTTCCGCACTCCTTGTCAATTCCCGACTTTGTCAAATCAACTATCGTGAATCTTTGATGTGGGTTGGCCCTTTAGGAACTCAGAGAAACAAGACAGACAGACCTGTTTCATCCCAGAAACCTCCCAGTTCCTGAGCCCTAGCCCTGGAAGTCTCAAAGCCATCACATCCAGAAATCTCTCTAGTCCCTGCTAGTGGTGAACTCACTTCGTCTTCCCCAGGACCACTAATTATTTCTCCATGTTTTCCTGTGAGATCTGAGGCCAGCTTTCTTCTTCCTCCCTCTGGCCTCTCCACGAACGATCTCCATTCTCTAGACAACATGTCTAGAACCGAGTCTTATAGGCACTGAGAGAGTGTGTCTTGAGGGCAGTTGGCGTTTCTAGGACACGAGTGACATCACAAAATTCCGAGAGCTCTCTGGGATATCGTGGAATTTCCAGAGAAGGGACTGCTGATGTCGTGAGGCACGGCCTTTACCTCCTTGCTGATATTTCTCCCCGAACTGACCGACCGACCGACCGACCGACCAACCGGAACCTGAGGTTTCCTTTCCAGGAGTCTCTCCTCCGACACAGAGGGAGCCATTCAGGATTTCCTCCTTCCAAAACCAGAAATTTCTCTCTGCTTCATTAATATCTTCTCACTACTTCCTGAACCCATGGGGAGTTAGTTAGTTGAACACTCACTTTTTTCATGAATGACCCTTCCTCCCTCTCCTGAACATCTCATATTACTGATTCATACTCAGTAAAACAGTAATATGAGAAATTAGGCCAGGAGGACATGGAAGATGAGGGTTGAGTCTTCTGAAGTGAACAAGCACTTAGGGAAGGCTAAACTTAAGGGAATTTGACTCTGAGTGGCAAGACATGAATAGCTGCTGCCAAGGCACAGATACAGGCACCAACTGGGCCCTCGGCATCCTCCTGCATCATCAGAGCTGTGTGGGAAACTCAGCCCAAAGGAGGGGCCGTGTTCAAAGGGAGAGGGCATTTTCGAGGACAGCACTGTTTTCTTTTTCTTCTTTCTTTCTTTCTTTCTTTCTTTCTTTCTTTCTTTCTTTTTTTTTTCGAGACAGGGTTGTTCTGTAGTTTTTTTTTTTTTTTTGGAGCCTGTCCTGGAACTAGCTCTTGTAGACCAGGCTGGTCTTGAACTCACATGCTTTCTTTTTTTTTTCTATTGGATATTTTTGACTTCTTTATCAAAGATCAAGTGTTCGTAGATGTGTGGATCGATATCCGGGTCTTCTATTCGGTTCCATTGGTCCTCCTGTCTGTTCTTATGCCAGGACCAGGCTGTTTTCAGAACTGTAGCTTACAGAGTGTTCTTGCAGGTGGGGCACAGAAGAGGTTAATTACGGTACCTTAGTTCTTCTGCTTTTCTAGCAGACCGGAGCCCAGCTGACAGGAATCCAGTAGAGATGGTGTCAAGGTTCACACTGACACTAACAGCTGTAACTTGAGCAGGATTTGTGATCCACATGAAATTTGCAATGAATTGCAGCAAATCTGTGACACTCTAACTTGCTCAGGCTCAGTATCTGAACATACAGATGTTTGCAATGATCACTGGCTTCAGGATTTTTTTTTGTTGTTGTTGTTGTTTTGTTTTTCCACGAGACAGGGTTTCCCTGTAGCTGAAGTTTAACGGCCTGGTGTTTTTGTGACTTACTGCTTCAAAAAACTTCTCCATTTCTTTATCCCTAAGGGAAAAGAAATATAATCACTAAATACATTTAAGTGTCTTTCAACCATTTTAGATCCCTCTGTTGAGAGTTGTCTGTTTAGGTCTGTACTCCATTTTTTAAAATTGGATTATTTGTTCTTTGGATGACCAATTTCTCGACTTCTTTGTGTATTTTGGAGATTAGTGAAGATCTTTTCCCATTCTGTAAGGCCGTCGTTTTGTCTTCTTGGCCATGTTCTTTGCTTTACAGAAGCTTTTCAGTTTCAGGAGGTCTCATTTATTAATTGTTTCTCTCAGTGTCTGTTTTTTTTTCTTTTTTTTTTCTTTTTTCTTTCTTTTTTTTCTTTTTTCTTTTTTTCTTTTTTTTCTTCTTCTTCTTTTCGTTTTTTTCTTTTTTTCTCTCTAGTTTTTTTCTTTGTTCTTTTTTTTGTTTTGTTTTTCTTTTTTTTTCTTTTTTCTTTTTTTTCTTTTTCTCTCAGTGTCTGTGCTACTGGGGTTCTATTTAGCAAGCGTTCTCCTGTGCCAATGTGTTCAAGTGCATTTGATATTTTTATTTTTATATTCTTTTATTGTGGATGAAGTCAATTATTTGAACTCTCAAATATTTTTATTGTTATTATCTCTCTATTTGTTTGCTTATTTGTGGTTGTTCAACATAAGGTTTCATTGTGTACCCTTGTATGCCCTGGGACTCACTTTGTAGACAAGACTGGCCTCAGACTCACAGAGAGTCATCTGCCTCTGCCTCCTAGTGCTGAGATTAAAGGCATGCACTAAACACCTTTTCTATATATTTATTTTCCTAATAATTTATTTATTTTCATTTTATTGTCATTGGTGTTTTGCCTGCATGTATGTCTATCTGAGGGTGTCCGATCTTGGAGTTACCGACAGCTGTTGACTGCCATGTGGGTGGTAAGGAATTGAACCTGGGTCCTCTGGAAGAGCAGTCAGAACTCTTAAACACAGAGCCATCTCTCTCCAGCCCTCACCTTTTTTTTTTTTTGAAAACGGGGTTTCTCTGTGTCACTTTGCCTGGCCTTGAATCTCAATCTGCAGAACAAGGGAGCCTTAAACTCACAGTGATCTGCCTGCCTTGGTCTCCCTGATCTTGGAGGTGTTTTTATCATCTCTCTCTCTCTCTCTCTCTCTCTCTCTCTCTCTCTCTCTCTCTCTCAAATATGTTTGGTTTTGTGTTTTGCTTTATGAGACAGGGTTTCTCTGCTGCTTTGGAGACTGTTGTTAAAACTAGCTCCTTTCTTATAGACCAGGCTGTCCTAAAACTCCCAATGATCCTGTTTCTGCTAAATATGGAGCCAGTGCTCTTGAATGCCTTTGTCTGGTGAGGTCAAAAGCCACCCCCACACACACAACCCCCCCCCAACACACACACAAACCAAACACAGGCACAGGCACACCCAGAGACACATAAATAAACTTTTAAATTAAGAAGAGCCTGGAGAGCTAGTTTCGCGGCTCTTCCAGAGAAATTGGGTTCAATTCCCAGCACCTGCATGGCAGCTCATAGTGATTGTAAATTCAGTTTCTGGGTGATCTGACATCTTCAGACCATTGCACATAAAATAAAGTTAAGAAAATCATAAAAAAATTCCTTAAGAAATTGAAATTTAACTAAGTCCCACACAATTGGAAACACTCTCAAATAAAAGTAAAATAAATGGAAAAGAATACAGTGCTAAGTGCAGTTATGAAAATGTTTTGAAATGTGATACCTTCCCTGTCTCCCCCACATACACAAGCCACACTGAGAGATTTAAATAAAATCTGGGTAATCATTTATGTATCTGGCCTATGTCAGAGGGGCAGGGGAAGCTGAAGCCTTGTCCTTTGGGCTCCAGGTTCTCAGTACTGCGTCAAAAACTCGAGTGTATAGTGAGCCCATGTCTGTCCTGCCGGCAGCACTCAGGAACTGGGAATACAAGGATCAGGAGATCATCTTCAACAACCCAGCAAGTGCAAACCATCCTGGTGGGAAAGAGACCCTCTAAAAGAAATCAATAAAATGACATTTTTATTTTTTTCTGTCGGAAGTGAAAATGTTCCAAATAATTCACTGCATCAGTATTCCTGGAAATGATATCAAAATCAGAATTTTTCTTTTTTTTTTAACATTTTATTTTATTCTTATTATTTTCATTTTTATTTTTTTGGTTTTTCGAGACAGGGTTTCTCTGTGGTTTTGGAGCCTGTCCTGGAACTAGCTCTTGTAGACCAGGCTGGTCTCGAAATCACAGAGATCCGCCTGCCTCTGCCTCCCAAGTGCTGGGATTAAAGGCGTGCGCCACCACTGCCTGGCGTAAATCAGAATTTTTCATATTATTCCATGGCTGTTGTAATTTTCTCTGTGGCAGACAGAGGCAGGCAGATCTCTGTGAGTTTGAGGCCAGCCTGGTCATCTACAGTTCCAGGACAGGTGCCAAAGCTAAGAGAATCCTTGTCTCAGGAAATTTTTTTCTCTGCGTCTCACGTGTCGTGTGTCTTTCTCTAAGCAGGCCCAGGAATCCTAAGAGCCTGTAGGTGATCTAGGAAATCTCCTGTAGCAGGGGCCCTGGCCTCCACTCCTGGCCCCTGAGGGCACCTGGTAAAAGTGAGAAGGCAGATTTCAGAGACTAGTAAAGTTCAAGGTCACCAGCCCTTCCCAACAGCTAGAACCTTTAAAGGGTGAGGCTACAACTTAATTGGCCTGCTTAGATATGGATATTTTTGTTGTGGTTCTTGTTTTACAGGGCAGGAACAGACATCCAAGTGGGAATTTTCCACAGCTGTTTTAATTTTCTCAGACTCGGTATTTAGTATGAGAAGTGGTGTGTGGGGTTGTACAAACACAACTACTGAAAAAGAACCCTAAGAAAGCAGGCCTCCCTCCCTCCCTCCCTCCTTCCTTCCCTCCCTCCCTCCCTCCCTCCCTCCCTCCCTCCCTCAGTTCCTCCCTCTCACCAAGCCATAATTGTGGCAGCCCCTTGGCCCACATAGTCCTTTCACTGATCAGTCAGACACACTCTTTTTTTATTTTTGAATTTTGGGTGAAGTCAATTAATTGAGCTCTTAGATGATGATGATGATGATGATTATTATTAGTTTATTTGTGTTTTTTTTTTTTTTACATAGAGGTTCCCTGTGTCCCTGGAACTCACTTTGTAGACAAGGCTGGCCTCAGACTCACAGAGATCTAGCTGCCCCTGCCTCTACCTCTGCTTCCTAGTGCCGGAATTAAAGGCCTGTACTAAACACACTTTCCCCCCCTAAGTCAGGGTTTCTCTGTGTCTGTCGCTTTGCCTGTCCTAAAACTCACACTGCAGAACGAGGTGGCCTCAAACTCACAGCGATTTGCCTGTTTCTGCCTCTCCTGATTTCTGAGGGCTGAGAACTGAGAATAAAGAAATGTGCTGCCCAAAATATACTGCCGCTGCTGCAATTAAAAAAATAAATTAAAATAAAATAACCTGAGATAAACAAAGAAAAAAAGGAAAACACCTGTTTTTTCCTTCCTTCCTTCCTTCCTTCCTTCCTTCCTTTCTTTTTCCTTACTTGTTTTTTTTTCTGTTTTCTTCTTTTATTATTATTATTATTATTTTTGGTGAAGGGTTTCTCTGTATAATACATTTAACTCACTATATAAACCAGGCTGTCATCTTGGTAACATTATGGTTTTGTATTTTCTTATTTCTTGTCTGTAAATCAACAAATCAACATTTCTTCTCTCTCTCTCTCTCACACTCATTTAATTTATGTTTTATTTTATTTTTGGTTTGTGTTCTTGTTTTGATTTTCAAGGAAGGGTTTCTCTGTTGCTTTGGAGCCTGTCTTTGGAACTAGCTCTTGTCAACCAAGCTGGCTGGCCTCAAACTCCCAGAGATCCACCTGCCTCTCTGCCAGATATGGAACCAGTCATTTTGGTTAGTTCAAAAGCCACCCCATAAACACACACACACACACACAACACACACACACACACACACACACACACACACACACAGAGGCACATCCAGAGAAACATATTTTTTTTTTTTTTTGGTTTTTCGAGACAGGGTTTCTCTGTGGCTTTGGAGCCTGTCCTGGAACTAGCTCTGTAGACCAGGCTGGTCTCGAACTCACAGAGATCCGCCTGCCTCTGCTTCCCGAGTGCTGGGATTAAAGGCTTGCGCCACCACTGCCCTGCGATGCCCCTACTATAAAAATGGGTTTCAGAAACCGGCCTTTTGCCACAGTGTCAGAAGCCCAAACTCTGCCTGTGGTCTCAGCTAGCTGATAAGCTTCTGTGACTCGCGGTGTGTTTGTATTTTTAAGTTTGTTTTTGGTTTATTAGACTTGGTGGTGTTCTCATCTTTGCATGACCCCCCCGCCTCGACCCAACATTTAAGTGTCTTTCAACCATTTTAGATCCCTCTGTTGAGAGTTCTCTGTTTAGGTCTGTACTCCATTTTTTAAAATTGGATTATTTGTTCTTTGGATGACCAATTTCTCGACTTCTTTGTGTATTTTGGAGATTAGTGAGGATCTTTTCCCATTCTGTAAGGCCGTCGTTTTGTCTTCTTGGCCATGTTCTTTGCTTTACAGAAGCTTTTCAGTTTCAGGAGGTCTCACTTATTAATTGTTTCTCTCAGTGTCTGTTTTTTTTTCTTTTTTTTTCTTTCTTTTTTTTTCTTTTTTTTCTGTTTTTCTTTTTTTTCTTCTTTTTTTTCTTTTTTTCCTTTTTTTTCTTTTTTTTTTCTCTCTTTAGTTTTTTTCTTTGTTTTTTTTTGTTTTTTTTTCTTTTTTTTTCTTTTCTTTTTTTTCTTTTTCTCTCAGTGTCTGTGCTACTGGGGTTCTATTTAGCAAGCGTTCTCCTGTGCCAATGTGTTCAAGTGCATTTGATATTTTTATTTTTATATTCTTTTATTGTGGATGAAGTCAATTATTTGAACTCTCAAATATTTTTATTGTTATTATCTCTCTATTTGTTTGCTTATTTGTGGTTGTTCAACATAAGGTTTTGTTGTGTACCCTTGTATGCCCTGGGACTCACTTTGTAGACAAGACTGGCCTCAGACTCACAGAGAGTCATCTGCCTCTGCCTCCTAGTGCTGAGATTAAAGGCATGCACTAAACACCTTTTCTATATATTTATTTTCCTAATAATTTATTTATTTTCATTTTATTGTCATTGGTGTTTTGCCTGCATGTATGTCTATCTGAGGGTGTCCGATCTTGGAGTTACCGACAGCTGTTGACTGCCATGTGGGTGGTAAGGAATTGAACCTGGGTCCTCTGGAAGAGCAGTCAGAACTCTTAACCACAGAGCCATCTCTCTCCAGCCCTCACCTTTTTTTTTTTTGAAAACGGGGTTTCTCTGTGTCACTTTGCCTGGCCTTGAATCTCAATCTGCAGAACAAGGGAGCCTTAAACTCACAGTGATCTGCCTGCCTTGGTCTCCCTGATCTTGGAGGTGTTTTTATCATCTCTCTCTCTCTCTCTCTCTCTCTCTCTCTCTCTCTCTCTCTCTCAAATATGTTTGGTTTTGTGTTTTGCTTTATGAGACAGGGTTTCTCTGCTGCTTTGGAGACTGTTGTTAAAACTAGCTCCTTTCTTATAGACCAGGCTGTCCTAAAACTCCCAATGATCCTGTTTCTGCTAAATATGGAGCCAGTGCTCTTGAATGCCTTTGTCTGGTGAGGTCAAAAGCCACCCCCACACACACAACCCCCCCCCAACACACACACAAACCAAACACAGGCACAGGCACACCCAGAGACACATAAATAAACTTTTAAATTAAGAAGAGCCTGGAGAGCTAGTTTCGCGGCTCTTCCAGAGAAATTGGGTTCAATTCCCAGCACCTGCATGGCAGCTCATAGTGATTGTAAATTCAGTTTCTGGGTGATCTGACATCTTCAGACCATTGCACATAAAATAAAGTTAAGAAAATCATAAAAAAATTCCTTAAGAAATTGAAACTTAACTAAGTCCCACACAATTGGAAACACTCTCAAATAAAAGTAAAATAAATGGAAAAGAATACAGTGCTAAGTGCAGTTATGAAAATGTTTTGAAATGTGATACCTTCCCTGTCTCCCCCACATACACAAGCCACACTGAGAGATTTAAATAAAATCTGGGTAATCATTTATGTATCTTGCCTATGTCAGAGGGGCAGGGGAAGCTGAAGCCTTGTCCTTTGGGCTCCAGGTTCTCAGTACTGCGTCAAAAACTCGAGTGTATAGTGAGCCCATGTCTGTCCTGCCGGCAGCACTCAGGAACTGGGAATACAAGGATCAGGAGATCATCTTCAACAACCCAGCAAGTGCAAACCATCCTGGTGGGAAAGAGACCCTCTAAAAGAAATCAATAAAATGACATTTTTATTTTTTTCTGTCGGAAGTGAAAATGTTCCAAATAATTCACTGCATCAGTATTCCTGGAAATGATATCAAAATCAGAATTTTTCTTTTTTTTTTAACATTTTATTTTATTCTTATTATTTTCATTTTTATTTTTTTGGTTTTTCGAGACAGGGTTTCTCTGTGGTTTTGGAGCCTGTCCTGGAACTAGCTCTTGTAGACCAGGCTGGTCTCGAAATCACAGAGATCCGCCTGCCTCTGCCTCCCAAGTGCTGGGATTAAAGGCGTGCGCCACCACTGCCTGGCGTAAATCAGAATTTTTCATATTATTCCATGGCTGTTGTAATTTTCTCTGTGGCAGACAGAGGCAGGCAGATCTCTGTGAGTTTGAGGCCAGCCTGGTCATCTACAGTTCCAGGACAGGTGCCAAAGCTAAGAGAATCCTTGTCTCAGAAAATTTTTTTCTCTGCGTCTCACGTGTCGTGTGTCTTTCTCTAAGCAGGCCCAGGAATCCTAAGAGCCTGTAGGTGATCTAGGAAATCTCCTGTAGCAGGGGCCCTGGCCTCCACTCCTGGCCCCTGAGGGCACCTGGTAAAAGTGAGAAGGCAGATTTCAGAGACTAGTAAAGTTCAAGGTCACCAGCCCTTCCCAACAGCTAGAACCTTTAAAGGGTGAGGCTACAACTTAATTGGCCTGCTTAGATATGGATATTTTTGTTGTGGTTCTTGTTTTACAGGGCAGGAACAGACATCCAAGTGGGAATTTTCCACAGCTGTTTTAATTTTCTCAGACTCGGTATTTAGTATGAGAAGTGGTGTGTGGGGTTGTACAAACACAACTACTGAAAAAGAACCCTAAGAAAGCAGGCCTCCCTCCCTCCCTCCCTCCTTCCTTCCCTCCCTCCCTCCCTCCCTCCCTCCCTCCCTCAGTTCCTCCCTCTCACCAAGCCATAATTGTGGCAGCCCCTTGGCCCACATAGTCCTTTCACTGATCAGTCAGACACACTCTTTTTTTATTTTTGAATTTTGGGTGAAGTCAATTAATTGAGCTCTTAGATGATGATGATGATGATGATGATTATTATTAGTTTATTTGTGTTTTTTTTTTTTTTTACATAGAGGTTCCCTGTGTCCCTGGAACTCACTTTGTAGACAAGGCTGGCCTCAGACTCACAGAGATCTAGCTGCCCCTGCCTCTACCTCTGCTTCCTAGTGCCGGAATTAAAGGCCTGTACTAAACACACTTTCCCCCCCTAAGTCAGGGTTTCTCTGTGTCTGTCGCTTTGCCTGTCCTAAAACTCACACTGCAGAACGAGGTGGCCTCAAACTCACAGCGATTTGCCTGTTTCTGCCTCTCCTGATTTCTGAGGGCTGAGAACTGAGAATAAAGAAATGTGCTGCCCAAAATATACTGCCGCTGCTGCAATTAAAAAAATAAATTAAAATAAAATAACCTGAGATAAACAAAGAAAAAAAGGAAAACACCTGTTTTTTCCTTCCTTCCTTCCTTCCTTCCTTCCTTCCTTCCTTCCTTTCTTTTTCCTTACTTGTTTTTTTTTTCTGTTTTCTTCTTTTATTATTATTATTATTATTATTATTATTATTATTGGTGAAGGGTTTCTCTGTATAATACCTTTAACTCACTATATAAACCAGGCTGTCATCTTGGTAACATTATGGTTTTGTATTTTCTTATTTCTTGTCTGTAAATCAACAAATCAACATTTCTTCTCTCTCTCTCTCTCACACTCATTTAATTTATGTTTTATTTTATTTTTGGTTTGTGTTCTTGTTTTGATTTTCAAGGAAGGGTTTCTCTGTTGCTTTGGAGCCTGTCTTTGGAACTAGCTCTTGTCAACCAGGCTGGCTGGCCTCAAACTCCCAGAGATCCACCTGCCTCTCTGCCAGATATGGAACCAGTCATCTTGGTTAGTTCAAAAGCCACCCCATAAACACACACACACACACACACACCACACACACACACACACACACACACACACACACACACACACACACACAGAGGCACATCCAGAGAAACATATTTTTTTTTTTTTTGGTTTTTCGAGACAGGGTTTCTCTGTGGCTTTGGAGCCTGTCCTGGAACTAGCTCTGTAGACCAGGCTGGTCTCGAACTCACAGAGATCCGCCTGCCTCTGCTTCCCGAGTGCTGGGATTAAAGGCTTGCACCACCACTGCCCTGCGATGCCCCTACTATAAAAATGGGTTTCAGAAACCGGCCTTTTGCCACAGTGTCAGAAGCCCAAACTCTGCCTGTGGTCTCAGCTAGCTGATAAGCTTCTGTGACTCGCGGTGTGTTTGTATTTTTAAGTTTGTTTTTGGTTTATTAGACTTGGTGGTGTTCTCATCTTTGCATGACCCCCCCCCCCCTCGACCCAACATTTCAGTGTCTTTCAACCATTTTAGATCCCTCTGTTGAGAGTTCTCTGTTTAGGTCTGTACTCCATTTTTTAAAATTGGATTATTTGTTCTTTGGATGACCAATTTCTCGACTTCTTTGTGTATTTTGGAGATTAGTGAAGATCTTTTCCCATTCTGTAAGGCCGTCGTTTTGTCTTCTTGGCCATGTTCTTTGCTTTACAGAAGCTTTTCAGTTTCAGGAGGTCTCACTTATTAATTGTTTCTCTCAGTGTCTGTTTTCTTTTTTTTTTCTTTCTTTTTTTTTCTTTTTTTTCTTTTTTTCTTTTTTTTCTTCTTTTTTTTTCTTTTTTTCCTTTTTTTTCTTTTTTTTTCTCTCTTTAGTTTTTTTCTTTGTGTTTTTTTTGTTTTTTTTTCTTTTTTTCTTTTCTTTTTTTTCTTTTTCTCTCAGTGTCTGTGCTACTGGGGTTCTATTTAGCAAGCGTTCTCCTGTGCCAATGTGTTCAAGTGCATTTGATATTTTTATTTTTATATTCTTTTATTGTGGATGAAGTCAATTATTTGAACTCTCAAATATTTTTATTGTTATTATCTCTCTATTTGTTTGCTTATTTGTGGTTGTTCAACATAAGGTTTTGTTGTGTACCCTTGTATGCCCTGGGACTCACTTTGTAGACAAGACTGGCCTCAGACTCACAGAGAGTCATCTGCCTCTGCCTCCTAGTGCTGAGATTAAAGGCATGCACTAAACACCTTTTCTATATATTTATTTTCCTAATAATTTATTTATTTTCATTTTATTGTCATTGGTGTTTTGCCTGCATGTATGTCTATCTGAGGGTGTCCGATCTTGGAGTTACCGACAGCTGTTGACTGCCATGTGGGTGGTAAGGAATTGAACCTGGGTCCTCTGGAAGAGCAGTCAGAACTCTTAACCACAGAGCCATCTCTCTCCAGCCCTCACCTTTTTTTTTTTTGAAAACGGGGTTTCTCTGTGTCACTTTGCCTGGCCTTGAATCTCAATCTGCAGAACAAGGGAGCCTTAAACTCACAGTGATCTGCCTGCCTTGGTCTCCCTGATCTTGGAGGTGTTTTTATCATCTCTCTCTCTCTCTCTCTCTCTCTCTCTCTCTCTCTCTCTCTCTCTCAAATATGTTTGGTTTTGTGTTTTGCTTTATGAGACAGGGTTTCTCTGCTGCTTCGGAGACTGTTGTTAAAACTAGCTCCTTTCTTATAGACCAGGCTGTCCTAAAACTCCCAATGATCCTGTTTCTGCTAAATATGGAGCCAGTGCTCTTGAATGCCTTTGTCTGGTGAGGTCAAAAGCCACCCCCACACACACACAACCCCCCTCCCAACACACACACAAACCAAACACAGGCACAGGCACACCCAGAGACACATAAATAAACTTTTAAATTAAGAAGAGCCTGGAGAGCTAGTTTCGCGGCTCTTCCAGAGAAATTGGGTTCAATTCCCAGCACCTGCATGGCAGCTCATAGTGATTGTAAATTCAGTTTCTGGGTGATCTGACATCTTCAGACCATTGCACATAAAATAAAGTTAAGAAAATCATAAAAAAATTCCTTAAGAAATTGAAATTTAACTAAGTCCCACACAATTGGAAACACTCTCAAATAAAAGTAAAATAAATGGAAAAGAATACAGTGCTAAGTGCAGTTATAAAAATGTTTTGAAATGTGATACCTTCCCTGTCTCCCCCACATACACAAGCCACACTGAGAGATTTAAATAAAATCTGGGTAATCATTTATGTATCTGGCCTATGTCAGAGGGGCAGGGGAAGCTGAAGCCTTGTCCTTTGGGCTCCAGGTTCTCAGTACTGCGTCAAAAACTCGAGTGTATAGTGAGCCCATGTCTGTCCTGCCGGCAGCACTCAGGAACTGGGAATACAAGGATCAGGAGATCATCTTCAACAACCCAGCAAGTGCAAACCATCCTGGTGGGAAAGAGACCCTCTAAAAGAAATCAATAAAATGACATTTTTATTTTTTTCTGTCGGAAGTGAAAATGTTCCAAATAATTCACTGCATCAGTATTCCTGGAAATGATATCAAAATCAGAATTTTTCTTTTTTTTTAACATTTTATTTTATTCTTATTATTTTCATTTTTATTTTTTTGGTTTTTCGAGACAGGGTTTCTCTGTGGTTTTGGAGCCTGTCCTGGAACTAGCTCTTGTAGACCAGGCTGGTCTCGAAATCACAGAGATCCGCCTGCCTCTGCCTCCCAAGTGCTGGGATTAAAGGCGTGCGCCACCACTGCCTGGCGTAAATCAGAATTTTTCATATTATTCCATGGCTGTTGTAATTTTCTCTGTGGCAGACAGAGGCAGGCAGATCTCTGTGAGTTTGAGGCCAGCCTGGTCATCTACAGTTCCAGGACAGGTGCCAAAGCTAAGAGAATCCTTGTCTCAGAAAATTTTTTTCTCTGCGTCTCACGTGTCATGTGTCTTTCTCTAAGCAGGCCCAGGAATCCTAAGAGCCTGTAGGTGATCTAGGAAATCTCCTGTAGCAGGGGCCCTGGCCTCCACTCCTGGCCCCTGAGGGCACCTGGTAAAAGTGAGAAGGCAGATTTCAGAGACTAGTAAAGTTCAAGGTCACCAGCCATTCCCAACAGCTAGAACCTTTAAAGGGTGAGGCTACAACTTAATTGGCCTGCTTAGATATGGATATTTTTGTTGTGGTTCTTGTTTTACAGGGCAGGAACAGACATCCAAGTGGGAATTTTCCACAGCTGTTTTAATTTTCTCAGACTCGGTATTTAGTATGAGAAGTGGTGTGTGGGGTTGTACAAACACAACTACTGAAAAAGAACCCTAAGAAAGCAGGCCTCCCTCCCTCCCTCCCTCCTTCCTTCCCTCCCTCCCTCCCTCCCTCCCTCCCTCAGTTCCTCCCTCTCACCAAGCCATAATTGTGGCAGCCCCTTGGCCCACATAGTCCTTTCACTGATCAGTCAGACACACTCTTTTTTTATTTTTGAATTTTGGGTGAAGTCAATTAATTGAGCTCTTAGATGATGATGATGATGATGATGATTATTATTAGTTTATTTGTGTTTTTTTTTTTTTTTACATAGAGGTTCCCTGTGTCCCTGGAACTCACTTTGTAGACAAGGCTGGCCTCAGACTCACAGAGATCTAGCTGCCCCTGCCTCTACCTCTGCTTCCTAGTGCCGGAATTAAAGGCCTGTACTAAACACACTTTCCCCCCCTAAGTCAGGGTTTCTCTGTGTCTGTCGCTTTGCCTGTCCTAAAACTCACACTGCAGAACGAGGTGGCCTCAAACTCACAGCGATTTGCCTGTTTCTGCCTCTCCTGATTTCTGAGTGCTGAGAACTGAGAATAAATAAATGTGCTGCCCAAAATATACTGCCGCTGCTGCAATTAAAAAAATAAATTAAAATAAAATAACCTGAGATAAACAAAGAAAAAAAGGAAAACACCTGTTTTTTCCTTCCTTCCTTCCTTCCTTCCTTCCTTCCTTCCTTCCTTCCTTCCTTCCTTCCTTTCTTTTTCCTTACTTGTTTTTTTTCTGTTTTCTTCTTTTATTATTATTATTATTATTATTTTTGGTGAAGGGTTTCTCTGTATAATACCTTTAACTCACTATATAAACCAGGCTGTCATCTTGGTAACATTATGGTTTTGTATTTTCTTATTTCTTGTCTGTAAATCAACAAATCAACATTTCTTCTCTCTCTCTCTCTCTCACACTCATTTAATTTATGTTTTATTTTATTTTTGGTTTGTGTTCTTGTTTTGATTTTCAAGGAAGGGTTTCTCTGTTGCTTTGGAGCCTGTCTTTGGAACTAGCTCTTGTCAACCAGGCTGGCTGGCCTCAAACTCCCAGAGATCCACCTGCCTCTCTGCCAGATATGGAACCAGTCATCTTGGTTAGTTCAAAAGCCACCCCATAAACACACACACACACACACAACACACACACACACACACACACACACACACACACACACACACACACAGAGGCACATCCAGAGAAACATATATATTTTTTTTTTTTGGTTTTTCGAGACAGGGTTTCTCTGTGGCTTTGGAGCCTGTCCTGGAACTAGCTCTGTAGACCAGGCTGGTCTCGAACTCACAGAGATCCGCCTGCCTCTGCTTCCCGAGTGCTGGGATTAAAGGCTTGCGCCACCACTGCCCTGCGATGCCCCTACTATAAAAATGGGTTTCAGAAACCGGCCTTTTGCCACAGTGTCAGAAGCCCAAACTCTGCCTGTGGTCTCAGCTAGCTGATAAGCTTCTGTGACTCGCGGTGTGTTTGTATTTTTAAGTTTGTTTTTGGTTTATTAGACTTGGTGGTGTTCTCATCTTTGCATGACCCCCCCCCACTCGACCCAACATTTAAGTGTCTTTCAACCATTTTAGATCCCTCTGTTGAGAGTTCTCTGTTTAGGTCTGTACTCCATTTTTTAAAATTGGATTATTTGTTCTTTGGATGACCAATTTCTCGACTTCTTTGTGTATTTTGGAGATTAGTGAAGATCTTTTCCCATTCTGTAAGGCCGTCGTTTTGTCTTCTTGGCCATGTTCTTTGCTTTACAGAAGCTTTTCAGTTTCAGGAGGTCTCACTTATTAATTGTTTCTCTCAGTGTCTGTTTTTTTTTCTTTTTTTTTTCTTTCTTTTTTTTTTCTTTTTTTTCTTTTTTTCTTTTTTTTCTTCTTTTTTTTTCTTTTTTTCCTTTTTTTTCTTTTTTTTCTCTCTTTAGTTTTTTTCCCTGTGTTTTTTTTGTTTTTTTTTTCTTTTCTTTTTTTTCTTTTTCTCTCAGTGTCTGTGCTACTGGGGTTCTATTTAGCAAGCGTTCTCCTGTGCCAATGTGTTCAAGTGCATTTGATATTTTTATTTTTATATTCTTTTATTGTGGATGAAGTCAATTATTTGAACTCTCAAATATTTTTATTGTTATTATCTCTCTATTTGTTTGCTTATTTGTGGTTGTTCAACATAAGGTTTTGTTGTGTACCCTTGTATGCCCTGGGACTCACTTTGTAGACAAGACTGGCCTCAGACTCACAGAGAGTCATCTGCCTCTGCCTCCTAGTGCTGAGATTAAAGGCATGCACTAAACACCTTTTCTATATATTTATTTTCCTAATAATTTATTTATTTTCATTTTATTGTCATTGGTGTTTTGCCTGCATGTATGTCTATCTGAGGGTGTCCGATCTTGGAGTTACCGACAGCTGTTGACTGCCATGTGGGTGGTAAGGAATTGAACCTGGGTCCTCTGGAAGAGCAGTCAGAACTCTTAACCACAGAGCCATCTCTCTCCAGCCCTCACCTTTTTTTTTTTTGAAAACGGGGTTTCTCTGTGTCACTTTGCCTGGCCTTGAATCTCAATCTGCAGAACAAGGGAGCCTTAAACTCACAGTGATCTGCCTGCCTTGGTCTCCCTGATCTTGGAGGTGTTTTTATCATCTCTCTCTCTCTCTCTCTCTCTCTCTCTCTCTCTCTCTCTCTCTCTCAAATATGTTTGGTTTTGTGTTTTGCTTTATGAGACAGGGTTTCTCTGCTGCTTTGGAGACTGTTGTTAAAACTAGCTCCTTTCTTATAGACCAGGCTGTCCTAAAACTCCCAATGATCCTGTTTCTGCTAAATATGGAGCCAGTGCTCTTGAATGCCTTTGTCTGGTGAGGTCAAAAGCCACCCCCACACACACAACCCCCCCCCCAACACACACACAAACCAAACACAGGCACAGGCACACCCAGAGACACATAAATAAACTTTTAAATTAAGAAGAGCCTGGAGAGCTAGTTTCGCGGCTCTTCCAGAGAAATTGGGTTCAATTCCCAGCACCTGCATGGCAGCTCATAGTGATTGTAAATTCAGTTTCTGGGTGATCTGACATCTTCAGACCATTGCACATAAAATAAAGTTAAGAAAATCATAAAAAAATTCCTTAAGAAATTGAAATTTAACTAAGTCCCACACAATTGGAAACACTCTCAAATAAAAGTAAAATAAATGGAAAAGAATACAGTGCTAAGTGCAGTTATGAAAATGTTTTGAAATGTGATACCTTCCCTGTCTCCCCCACATACACAAGCCACACTGAGAGATTTAAATAAAATCTGGGTAATCATTTATGTATCTGGCCTATGTCAGAGGGGCAGGGGAAGCTGAAGCCTTGTCCTTTGGGCTCCAGGTTCTCAGTACTGCGTCAAAAACTCGAGTGTATAGTGAGCCCATGTCTGTCCTGCCGGCAGCACTCAGGAACTGGGAATACAAGGATCAGGAGATCATCTTCAACAACCCAGCAAGTGCAAACCATCCTGGTGGGAAAGAGACCCTCTAAAAGAAATCAATAAAATGACATTTTTATTTTTTTCTGTCGGAAGTGAAAATGTTCCAAATAATTCACTGCATCAGTATTCCTGGAAATGATATCAAAATCAGAATTTTTCTTTTTTTTTTTAACATTTTATTTTATTCTTATTATTTTCATTTTTATTTTTTTGGTTTTTCGAGACAGGGTTTCTCTGTGGTTTTGGAGCCTGTCCTGGAACTAGCTCTTGTAGACCAGGCTGGTCTCGAAATCACAGAGATCCGCCTGCCTCTGCCTCCCAAGTGCTGGGATTAAAGGCGTGCGCCACCACTGCCTGGCGTAAATCAGAATTTTTCATATTATTCCATGGCTGTTGTAATTTTCTCTGTGGCAGACAGAGGCAGGCAGATCTCTGTGAGTTTGAGGCCAGCCTGGTCATCTACAGTTCCAGGACAGGTGCCAAAGCTAAGAGAATCCTTGTCTCAGAAAATTTTTTTCTCTGCGTCTCACGTGTCGTGTGTCTTTCTCTAAGCAGGCCCAGGAATCCTAAGAGCCTGTAGGTGATCTAGGAAATCTCCTGTAGCAGGGGCCCTGGCCTCCACTCCTGGCCCCTGAGGGCACCTGGTAAAAGTGAGAAGGCAGATTTCAGAGACTAGTAAAGTTCAAGGTCACCAGCCCTTCCCAACAGCTAGAACCTTTAAAGGGTGAGGCTACAACTTAATTGGCCTGCTTAGATATGGATATTTTTGTTGTGGTTCTTGTTTTACAGGGCAGGAACAGACATCCAAGTGGGAATTTTCCACAGCTGTTTTAATTTTCTCAGACTCGGTATTTAGTATGAGAAGTGGTGTGTGGGGTTGTACAAACACAACTACTGAAAAAGAACCCTAAGAAAGCAGGCCTCCCTCCCTCCCTCCCTCCTTCCTTTTCTCCCTCCCTCCCTCCCTCCCTCCCTCCCTCCCTCCCTCCCTCCCTCCCTCCCTCAGTTCCTCCCTCTCACCAAGCCATAATTGTGGCAGCCCCTTGGCCCACATAGTCCTTTCACTGATCAGTCAGACACACTCTTTTTTTATTTTTGAATTTTGGGTGAAGTCAATTAATTGAGCTCTTAGATGATGATGATGATGATTATTATTATTAGTTTATTTGTGTTTTTTTTTTTTTTACATAGAGGTTCCCTGTGTCCCTGGAACTCACTTTGTAGACAAGGCTGGCCTCAGACTCACAGAGATCTAGCTGCCCCTGCCTCTACCTCTGCTTCCTAGTGCCGGAATTAAAGGCCTGTACTAAACACACTTTCCCCCCCTAAGTCAGGGTTTCTCTGTGTCTGTCGCTTTGCCTGTCCTAAAACTCACACTGCAGAACGAGGTGGCCTCAAACTCACAGCGATTTGCCTGTTTCTGCCTCTCCTGATTTCTGAGGACTGAGAACTGAGAATAAAGAAATGTGCTGCCCAAAATATACTGCCGCTGCTGCAATTAAAAAAATAAATTAAAATAAAATAACCTGAGATAAACAAAGAAAAAAAGGAAAACACCTGTTTTTTCCTTCCTTCCTTCCTTTCTTTTTCCTTACTTGTTTTTTTTTCTGTTTTCTTCTTTTATTATTATTATTATTATTATTATTATTATTATTTTTGGTGAAGGGTTTCTCTGTATAATACCTTTAACTCACTATATAAACCAGGCTGTCATCTTGGTAACATTATGGTTTTGTATTTTCTTATTTCTTGTCTGTAAATCAACAAATCAACATTTCTTCTCTCTCTCTCTCTCACACTCATTTAATTTATGTTTTATTTTATTTTTGGTTTGTGTTCCTGTTTTGATTTTCAAGGAAGGGTTTCTCTGTTGCTTTGGAGCCTGTCTTTGGAACTAGCTCTTGTCAACCAGGCTGGCTGGCCTCAAACTCCCAGAGATCCACCTGCCTCTCTGCCAGATATGGAACCAGTCATCTTGGTTAGTTCAAAAGCCACCCCATAAACACACACACACACACACACAACACACACACACACACACACACACACACACACACACACACAGAGGCACATCCAGAGAAACATATATATTTTTTTTTTTTGGTTTTTCGAGACAGGGTTTCTCTGTGGCTTTGGAGCCTGTCCTGGAACTAGCTCTGTAGACCAGGCTGGTCTCGAACTCACAGAGATCCGCCTGCCTCTGCTTCCCGAGTGCTGGGATTAAAGGCTTGCGCCACCACTGCCCTGCGATGCCCCTACTATAAAAATGGGTTTCAGAAACCGGCCTTTTGCCACAGTGTCAGAAGCCCAAACTCTGCCTGTGGTCTCAGCTAGCTGATAAGCTTCTGTGACTCGCGGTGTGTTTGTATTTTTAAGTTTGTTTTTGGTTTATTAGACTTGGTGGTGTTCTCATCTTTGCATGACCCCCCCCCTCGACCCAACATTTAAGTGTCTTTCAACCATTTTAGATCCCTCTGTTGAGAGTTCTCTGTTTAGGTCTGTACTCCATTTTTTAAAATTGGATTATTTGTTCTTTGGATGACCAATTTCTCGACTTCTTTGTGTATTTTGGAGATTAGTGAAGATCTTTTCCCATTCTGTAAGGCCGTCGTTTTGTCTTCTTGGCCATGTTCTTTGCTTTACAGAAGCTTTTCAGTTTCAGGAGGTCTCACTTATTAATTGTTTCTCTCAGTATCTGTTTTTTTTTCTTTTTTTTTTCTTTCTTTTTTTTTCTTTTTTTTCTTCTTTTTTTTTCTTTTTTTCCTTTTTTTTCTTTTTTTTCTCTCTTTAGTTTTTTTCTTTGTTTTTTTTGTTTTTTTTTCTTTTTTTTCTTTTCTTTTTTTTCTTTTTCTCTCAGTGTCTGTGCTACTGGGGTTCTATTTAGCAAGCGTTCTCCTGTCCCAATGTGTTCAAGTGCATTTGATATTTTTATTTTTATATTCTTTTATTGTGGATGAAGTCAATTATTTGAACTCTCAAATATTTTTATTGTTATTATCTCTCTATTTGTTTGCTTATTTGTGGTTGTTCAACATAAGGTTTTGTTGTGTACCCTTGTATGCCCTGGGACTCACTTTGTAGACAAGACTGGCCTCAGACTCACAGAGAGTCATCTGCCTCTGCCTCCTAGTGCTGAGATTAAAGGCATGCACTAAACACCTTTTCTATATATTTATTTTCCTAATAATTTATTTATTTTCATTTTATTGTCATTGGTGTTTTGCCTGCATGTATGTCTATCTGAGGGTGTCCGATCTTGGAGTTACCGACAGCTGTTGACTGCCATGTGGGTGGTAAGGAATTGAACCTGGGTCCTCTGGAAGAGCAGTCAGAACTCTTAACCACAGAGCCATCTCTCTCCAGCCCTCACCTTTTTTTTTTTTTGAAAACGGGGTTTCTCTGTGTCACTTTGCCTGGCCTTGAATCTCAATCTGCAGAACAAGGGAGCCTTAAACTCACAGTGATCTGCCTGCCTTGGTCTCCCTGATCTTGGAGGTGTTTTTATCATCTCTCTCTCTCTCTCTCTCTCTCTCTCTCTCTCTCTCTCTCTCTCTCAAATATGTTTGGTTTTGTGTTTTGCTTTATGAGACAGGGTTTCTCTGCTGCTTTGGAGACTGTTGTTAAAACTAGCTCCTTTCTTATAGACCAGGCTGTCCTAAAACTCCCAATGATCCTGTTTCTGCTAAATATGGAGCCAGTGCTCTTGAATGCCTTTGTCTGGTGAGGTCAAAAGCCACCCCCACACACACAACCCCCCCCAACACACACACAAACCAAACACAGGCACAGGCACACCCAGAGACACATAAATAAACTTTTAAATTAAGAAGAGCCTGGAGAGCTAGTTTCGCGGCTCTTCCAGAGAAATTGGGTTCAATTCCCAGCACCTGCATGGCAGCTCATAGTGATTGTAAATTCAGTTTCTGGGTGATCTGACATCTTCAGACCATTGCACATAAAATAAAGTTAAGAAAATCATAAAAAAATTCCTTAAGAAATTGAAATTTAACTAAGTCCCACACAATTGGAAACACTCTCAAATAAAAGTAAAATAAATGGAAAAGAATACAGTGCTAAGTGCAGTTATGAAAATGTTTTGAAATGTGATACCTTCCCTGTCTCCCCCACATACACAAGCCACACTGAGAGATTTAAATAAAATCTGGGTAATCATTTATGTATCTGGCCTATGTCAGAGGGGCAGGGGAAGCTGAAGCCTTGTCCTTTGGGCTCCAGGTTCTCAGTACTGCGTCAAAAACTCGAGTGTATAGTGAGCCCATGTCTGTCCTGCCGGCAGCACTCAGGAACTGGGAATACAAGGATCAGGAGATCATCTTCAACAACCCAGCAAGTGCAAACCATCCTGGTGGGAAAGAGACCCTCTAAAAGAAATCAATAAAATGACATTTTTATTTTTTTCTGTCGGAAGTGAAAATGTTCCAAATAATTCACTGCATCAGTATTCCTGGAAATGATATCAAAATCAGAATTTTTCTTTTTTTTTTAACATTTTATTTTATTCTTATTATTTTCATTTTTATTTTTTTGGTTTTTCGAGACAGGGTTTCTCTGTGGTTTTGGAGCCTGTCCTGGAACTAGCTCTTGTAGACCAGGCTGGTCTCGAAATCACAGAGATCCGCCTGCCTCTGCTTCCCGAGTGCTGGGATTAAAGGCTTGCGCCACCACTGCCCTGCGATGCCCCTACTATAAAAATGGGTTTCAGAAACCGGCCTTTTGCCACAGTGTCAGAAGCCCAAACTCTGCCTGTGGTCTCAGCTAGCTGATAAGCTTCTGTGACTCGCGGTGTGTTTGTATTTTTAAGTTTGTTTTTGGTTTATTAGACTTGGTGGTGTTCTCATCTTTGCATGACCCCCCCCCCTCGACCCAACATTTAAGTGTCTTTCAACCATTTTAGATCCCTCTGTTGAGAGTTCTCTGTTTAGGTCTGTACTCCATTTTTTAAAATTGGATTATTTGTTCTTTGGATGACCAATTTCACAGGCAGATCTCTGTGAGTTTGAGGCCAGCCTGGTCATCTACAGTTCCAGGACAGGTGCCAAAGCTAAGAGAATCCTTGTCTCAGAAAATTTTTTTCTCTGCGTCTCACGTGTCGTGTGTCTTTCTCTAAGCAGGCCCAGGAATCCTAAGAGCCTGTAGGTGATCTAGGAAATCTCCTGTAGCAGGGGCCCTGGCCTCCACTCCTGGCCCCTGAGGGCACCTGGTAAAAGTGAGAAGGCAGATTTCAGAGACTAGTAAAGTTCAAGGTCACCAGCCCTTCCCAACAGCTAGAACCTTTAAAGGGTGAGGCTACAACTTAATTGGCCTGCTTAGATATGGATATTTTTGTTGTGGTTCTTGTTTTACAGGGCAGGAACAGACATCCAAGTGGGAATTTTCCACAGCTGTTTTAATTTTCTCAGACTCGGTATTTAGTATGAGAAGTGGTGTGTGGGGTTGTACAAACACAACTACTGAAAAAGAACCCTAAGAAAGCAGGCCTCCCTCCCTCCCTCCCTCCTCCCTCCCTCCCTCCCTCCCTCCCTCAGTTCCTCCCTCTCACCAAGCCATAATTGTGGCAGCCCCTTGGCCCACATAGTCCTTTCACTGATCAGTCAGACACACTCTTTTTTTATTTTTGAATTTTGGGTGAAGTCAATTAATTGAGCTCTTAGATGATGATGATGATGATGATTATTATTAGTTTATTTGTGTGTTTTTTTTTTTTACATAGAGGTTCCCTGTGTCCCTGGAACTCACTTTGTAGACAAGGCTGGCCTCAGACTCACAGAGATCTAGCTGCCCCTGCCTCTACCTCTGCTTCCTAGTGCCGGAATTAAAGGCCTGTACTAAACACACTTCCCCCCCCAAGTCAGGGTTTCTCTGTGTCTGTCGCTTTGCCTGTCCTAAAACTCACACTGCAGAACGAGGTGGCCTCAAACTCACAGCGATTTGCCTGTTTCTGCCTCTCCTGATTTCTGAGGGCTGAGAACTGAGAATAAAGAAATGTGCTGCCCAAAATATACTGCCGCTGCTGCAATTAAAAAAATAAATTAAAATAAAATAACCTGAGATAAACAAAGAAAAAAAGGAAAACACCTGTTTTTTCCTTCCTTCCTTCCTTCCTTCCTTCCTTCCTTCCTTCCTTCCTTCCTTTCTTTTTCCTTACTTGTTTTTTTTTCTGTTTTCTTCTTTTACTATTATTATTATTATTATTATTTTTGGTGAAGGGTTTCTCTGTATAATACCTTTAACTCACTATATAAACCAGGCTGTCATCTTGGTAACATTATGGTTTTGTATTTTCTTATTTCTTGTCTGTAAATCAACAAATCAACATTTCTTCTCTCTCTCTCTCTCACACTCATTTAATTTATGTTTTATTTTATTTTTGGTTTGTGTTCCTGTTTTGATTTTCAAGGAAGGGTTTCTCTGTTGCTTTGGAGCCTGTCTTTGGAACTAGCTCTTGTCAACCAGGCTGGCTGGCCTCAAACTCCCAGAGATCCACCTGCCTCTCTGCCAGATATGGAACCAGTCATCTTGGTTAGTTCAAAAGCCACCCCATAAACACACACACACACACACAACACACACACACACACACACACACACACACACACACACACACAGAGGCACATCCAGAGAAACATATATTTTTTTTTTTTTTGGTTTTTCGAGACAGGGTTTCTCTGTGGCTTTGGAGCCTGTCCTGGAACTAGCTCTGTAGACCAGGCTGGTCTCGAACTCACAGAGATCCGCCTGCCTCTGCTTCCCGAGTGCTGGGATTAAAGGCTTGCGCCACCACTGCCCTGCGATGCCCCTACTATAAAAATGGGTTTCAGAAACCGGCCTTTTGCCACAGTGTCAGAAGCCCAAACTCTGCCTGTGGTCTCAGCTAGCTGATAAGCTTCTGTGACTCGCGGTGTGTTTGTATTTTTAAGTTTGTTTTTGGTTTATTAGACTTGGTGGTGTTCTCATCTTTGCATGACCCCCCCCCTCGACCCAACATTTAAGTGTCTTTCAACCATTTTAGATCCCTCTGTTGAGAGTTCTCTGTTTAGGTCTGTACTCCATTTTTTAAAATTGGATTATTTGTTCTTTGGATGACCAATTTCTCGACTTCTTTGTGTATTTTGGAGATTAGTGAAGATCTTTTCCCATTCTGTAAGGCCGTCGTTTTGTCTTCTTGGCCATGTTCTTTGCTTTACAGAAGCTTTTCAGTTTCAGGAGGTCTCACTTATTAATTGTTTCTCTCAGTGTCTGTTTTTTTTTCTTTTTTTTTTCTTTCTTTTTTTTCTTTTTTTTCTTTTTTTCTTTTTTTTCTTCTTTTTTTTCTTTTTTTCCTTTTTTTTCTTTTTTTTCTCTCTTTAGTTTTTTTCTTTGTGTTTTTTTTTTTTTTCTTTTTTTTCTTTTCTTTTTTTTCTTTTTCTCTCAGTGTCTGTGCTACTGGGGTTCTATTTAGCAAGCGTTCTCCTGTGCCAATGTGTTCAAGTGCATTTGATATTTTTATTTTTATATTCTTTTATTGTGGATGAAGTCAATTATTTGAACTCTCAAATATTTTTATTGTTATTATCTCTCTATTTGTTTGCTTATTTGTGGTTGTTCAACATAAGGTTTTGTTGTGTACCCTTGTATGCCCTGGGACTCACTTTGTAGACAAGACTGGCCTCAGACTCACAGAGAGTCATCTGCCTCTGCCTCCTAGTGCTGAGATTAAAGGCATGCACTAAACACCTTTTCTATATATTTATTTTCCTAATAATTTATTTATTTTCATTTTATTGTCATTGGTGTTTTGCCTGCATGTATGTCTATCTGAGGGTGTCCGATCTTGGAGTTACCGACAGCTGTTGACTGCCATGTGGGTGGTAAGGAATTGAACCTGGGTCCTCTGGAAGAGCAGTCAGAACTCTTAACCACAGAGCCATCTCTCTCCAGCCCTCACCTTTTTTTTTTTTGAAAACGGGGTTTCTCTGTGTCACTTTGCCTGGCCTTGAATCTCAATCTGCAGAACAAGGGAGCCTTAAACTCACAGTGATCTGCCTGCCTTGGTCTCCCTGATCTTGGAGGTGTTTTTATCATCTCTCTCTCTCTCTCTCTCTCTCTCTCTCTCTCTCTCTCTCTCTCTCAAATATGTTTGGTTTTGTGTTTTGCTTTATGAGACAGGGTTTCTCTGCTGCTTTGGAGACTGTTGTTAAAACTAGCTCCTTTCTTATAGACCAGGCTGTCCTAAAACTCCCAATGATCCTGTTTCTGCTAAATATGGAGCCAGTGCTCTTGAATGCCTTTGTCTGGTGAGGTCAAAAGCCACCCCCACACACACAACCCCCCCCCCAACACACACACAAACCAAACACAGGCACAGGCACACCCAGAGACACATAAATAAACTTTTAAATTAAGAAGAGCCTGGAGAGCTAGTTTCGCGGCTCTTCCAGAGAAATTGGGTTCAATTCCCAGCACCTGCATGGCAGCTCATAGTGATTGTAAATTCAGTTTCTGGGTGATCTGACATCTTCAGACCATTGCACATAAAATAAAGTTAAGAAAATCATAAAAAAAATTCCTTAAGAAATTGAAATTTAACTAAGTCCCACACAATTGGAAACACTCTCAAATAAAAGTAAAATAAATGGAAAAGAATACAGTGCTAAGTGCAGTTATGAAAATGTTTTGAAATGTGATACCTTCCCTGTCTCCCCCACATACACAAGCCACACTGAGAGATTTAAATAAAATCTGGGTAATCATTTATGTATCTGGCCTATGTCAGAGGGGCAGGGGAAGCTGAAGCCTTGTCCTTTGGGCTCCAGGTTCTCAGTACTGCGTCAAAAACTCGAGTGTATAGTGAGCCCATGTCTGTCCTGCCGGCAGCACTCAGGAACTGGGAATACAAGGATCAGGAGATCATCTTCAACAACCCAGCAAGTGCAAACCATCCTGGTGGGAAAGAGACCCTCTAAAAGAAATCAATAAAATGACATTTTTATTTTTTTCTGTCGGAAGTGAAAATGTTCCAAATAATTCACTGCATCAGTATTCCTGGAAATGATATCAAAATCAGAATTTTTCTTTTTTTTTTAACATTTTATTTTATTCTTATTATTTTCATTTTTATTTTTTTGGTTTTTCGAGACAGGGTTTCTCTGTGGTTTTGGAGCCTGTCCTGGAACTAGCTCTTGTAGACCAGGCTGGTCTCGAACTCACAGAGATCCGCCTGCCTCTGCTTCCCGAGTGCTGGGATTAAAGGCTTGCGCCACCACTGCCCTGCGATGCCCCTACTATAAAAATGGGTTTCAGAAACCGGCCTTTTGCCACAGTGTCAGAAGCCCAAACTCTGCCTGTGGTCTCAGCTAGCTGATAAGCTTCTGTGACTCGCGGTGTGTTTGTATTTTTAAGTTTGTTTTTGGTTTATTAGACTTGGTGGTGTTCTCATCTTTGCATGACCCCCCCCCCTCGACCCAACATTTAAGTGTCTTTCAACCATTTTAGATCCCTCTGTTGAGAGTTCTCTGTTTAGGTCTGTACTCCATTTTTTAAAATTGGATTATTTGTTCTTTGGATGACCAATTTCACAGGCAGATCTCTGTGAGTTTGAGGCCAGCCTGGTCATCTACAGTTCCAGGACAGGTGCCAAAGCTAAGAGAATCCTTGTCTCAGAAAATTTTTTTCTCTGCGTCTCACGTGTCGTGTGTCTTTCTCTAAGCAGGCCCAGGAATCCTAAGAGCCTGTAGGTGATCTAGGAAATCTCCTGTAGCAGGGGCCCTGGCCTCCACTCCTGGCCCCTGAGGGCACCTGGTAAAAGTGAGAAGGCAGATTTCAGAGACTAGTAAAGTTCAAGGTCACCAGCCCTTCCCAACAGCTAGAACCTTTAAAGGGTGAGGCTACAATTTAATTGGCCTGCTTAGATATGGATATTTTTGTTGTGGTTCTTGTTTTACAGGGCAGGAACAGACATCCAAGTGGGAATTTTCCACAGCTGTTTTAATTTTCTCAGACTCGGTATTTAGTATGAGAAGTGGTGTGTGGGGTTGTACAAACACAACTACTGAAAAAGAACCCTAAGAAAGCAGGCCTCCCTCCCTCCCTCCCTCCTTCCTTTTCTCCCTCCCTCCCTCCCTCCCTCCCTCCCTCCCTCCCTCCCTCCCTCCCTCCCTCAGTTCCTCCCTCTCACCAAGCCATAATTGTGGCAGCCCCTTGGCCCACATAGTCCTTTCACTGATCAGTCAGACACACTCTTTTTTTATTTTTGAATTTTGGGTGAAGTCAATTAATTGAGCTCTTAGATGATGATGATGATGATGATTATTATTAGTTTATTTGTGTTTTTTTTTTTTACATAGAGGTTCCCTGTGTCCCTGGAACTCACTTTGTAGACAAGGCTGGCCTCAGACTCACAGAGATCTAGCTGCCCCTGCCTCTACCTCTGCTTCCTAGTGCCGGAATTAAAGGCCTGTACTAAACACACTTTCCCCCCCTAAGTCAGGGTTTCTCTGTGTCTGTCGCTTTGCCTGTCCTAAAACTCACACTGCAGAACGAGGTGGCCTCAAACTCACAGCGATTTGCCTGTTTCTGCCTCTCCTGATTTCTGAGGGCTGAGAACTGAGAATAAAGAAATGTGCTGCCCAAAATATACTGCCGCTGCTGCAATTAAAAAAATAAATTAAAATAAAATAACCTGAGATAAACAAAGAAAAAAAGGAAAACACCTGTTTTTTCCTTCCTTCCTTCCTTCCTTCCTTCCTTCCTTCCTTCCTTCCTTCCTTCCTTCCTTTCTTTTTCCTTACTTGTTTTTTTTTTCTGTTTTCTTCTATTATTATTATTATTATTATTATTATTATTATTATTATTATTAGTATTTTTGGTGATGGGTTTCTCTGTATAATACCTTTAACTCACTATATAAACCAGGCTGTCATCTTGGTAACATTATGGTTTTGTATTTTCTTATTTCTTGTCTGTAAATCAACAAATCAACATTTCTTCTCTCTCTCTCTCTCACACTCATTTAATTTATGTTTTATTTTATTTTTGGTTTGTGTTCTTGTTTTGATTTTCAAGGAAGGGTTTCTCTGTTGCTTTGGAGCCTGTCTTTGGAACTAGCTCTTGTCAACCAGGCTGGCTGGCCTCAAACTCCCAGAGATCCACCTGCCTCTCTGCCAGATATGGAACCAGTCATCTTGGTTAGTTCAAAAGCCACCCCATAAACACACACACACACACAACACACACACACACACACACACACACACACACACACACACACACACACACACACAGAGGCACATCCAGAGAAACATATTTTTTTTTTTTTTTGGTTTTTCGAGACAGGGTTTCTCTGTGGCTTTGGAGCCTGTCCTGGAACTAGCTCTGTAGACCAGGCTGGTCTCGAACTCACAGAGATCCGCCTGCCTCTGCTTCCCGAGTGCTGGGATTAAAGGCTTGCGCCACCACTGCCCTGCGATGCCCCTACTATAAAAATGGGTTTCAGAAACCGGCCTTTTGCCACAGTGTCAGAAGCCCAAACTCTGCCTGTGGTCTCAGCTAGCTGATAAGCTTCTGTGACTCGCGGTGTGTTTGTATTTTTAAGTTTGTTTTTGGTTTATTAGACTTGGTGGTGTTCTCATCTTTGCATGACCCCCCCCCCCTCGCCCCAACATTTAAGTGTCTTTCAACCATTTTAGATCCCTCTGTTGAGAGTTGTCTGTTTAGGTCTGTACTCCATTTTTTAAAATTGGATTATTTGTTCTTTGGATGACCAATTTCTCGACTTCTTTGTGTATTTTGGAGATTAGTGAAGATCTTTTCCCATTCTGTAAGGCCGTCGTTTTGTCTTCTTGGCCATGTTCTTTGCTTTACAGAAGCTTTTCAGTTTCAGGAGGTCTCACTTATTAATTGTTTCTCTCAGTGTCTGTTTTTTTTTCTTTTTTTTTCTTTCTTTTTTTTTCTTTCTTTTTTTTTCTTTTTTTTCTTTTTTTCTTTTTTTTCTTCTTTTTTTTTCTTTTTTTCCTTTTTTTTCTTTTTTTTTCTCTCTTTAGTTTTTTTCTTTGTTTTTTTTTGTTTTTTTTTCTTTTTTTTCTTTTCTTTTTTTTCTTTTTCTCTCAGTGTCTGTGCTACTGGGGTTCTATTTAGCAAGCGTTCTCCTGTGCCAATGTGTTCAAGTGCATTTGATATTTTTATTTTTATATTCTTTTATTGTGGATGAAGTCAATTATTTGAACTCTCAAATATTTTTATTGTTATTATCTCTCTATTTGTTTGCTTATTTGTGGTTGTTCAACATAAGGTTTTGTTGTGTACCCTTGTATGCCCTGGGACTCACTTTGTAGACAAGACTGGCCTCAGACTCACAGAGAGTCATCTGCCTCTGCCTCCTAGTGCTGAGATTAAAGGCATGCACTAAACACCTTTTCTATATATTTATTTTCCTAATAATTTATTTATTTTCATTTTATTGTCATTGGTGTTTTGCCTGCATGTATGTCTATCTGAGGGTGTCCGATCTTGGAGTTACCGACAGCTGTTGACTGCCATGTGGGTGGTAAGGAATTGAACCTGGGTCCTCTGGAAGAGCAGTCAGAACTCTTAACCACAGAGCCATCTCTCTCCAGCCCTCACCTTTTTTTTTTTGAAAACGGGGTTTCTCTGTGTCACTTTGCCTGGCCTTGAATCTCAATCTGCAGAACAAGGGAGCCTTAAACTCACAGTGATCTGCCTGCCTTGGTCTCCCTGATCTTGGAGGTGTTTTTATCATCTCTCTCTCTCTCTCTCTCTCTCTCTCTCTCTCTCTCTCTCTCTCTCAAATATGTTTGGTTTTGTGTTTTGCTTTATGAGACAGGGTTTCTCTGCTGCTTTGGAGACTGTTGTTAAAACTAGCTCCTTTCTTATAGACCAGGCTGTCCTAAAACTCCCAATGATCCTGTTTCTGCTAAATATGGAGCCAGTGCTCTTGAATGCCTTTGTCTGGTGAGGTCAAAAGCCACCCCCACACACACAACCCCCCCCAACACACACACAAACCAAACACAGGCACAGGCACACCCAGAGACACATAAATAAACTTTTAAATTAAGAAGAGCCTGGAGAGCTAGTTTCGCGGCTCTTCCAGAGAAATTGGGTTCAATTCCCAGCACCTGCATGGCAGCTCATAGTGATTGTAAATTCAGTTTCTGGGTGATCTGACATCTTCAGACCATTGCACATAAAATAAAGTTAAGAAAATCATAAAAAAATTCCTTAAGAAATTGAAATTTAACTAAGTCCCACACAATTGGAAACACTCTCAAATAAAAGTAAAATAAATGGAAAAGAATACAGTGCTAAGTGCAGTTATGAAAATGTTTTGAAATGTGATACCTTCCCTGTCTCCCCCACATACACAAGCCACACTGAGAGATTTAAATAAAATCTGGGTAATCATTTATGTATCTGGCCTATGTCAGAGGGGCAGGGGAAGCTGAAGCCTTGTCCTTTGGGCTCCAGGTTCTCAGTACTGCGTCAAAAACTCGAGTGTATAGTGAGCCCATGTCTGTCCTGCCGGCAGCACTCAGGAACTGGGAATACAAGGATCAGGAGATCATCTTCAACAACCCAGCAAGTGCAAACCATCCTGGTGGGAAAGAGACCCTCTAAAAGAAATCAATAAAATGACATTTTTATTTTTTTCTGTCGGAAGTGAAAATGTTCCAAATAATTCACTGCATCAGTATTCCTGGAAATGATATCAAAATCAGAATTTTTCTTTTTTTTTTTAACATTTTATTTTATTCTTATTATTTTCATTTTTATTTTTTTGGTTTTTCGAGACAGGGTTTCTCTGTGGTTTTGGAGCCTGTCCTGGAACTAGCTCTTGTAGACCAGGCTGGTCTCGAAATCACAGAGATCCGCCTGCCTCTGCCTCCCAAGTGCTGGGATTAAAGGCGTGCGCCACCACTGCCTGGCGTAAATCAGAATTTTTCATATTATTCCATGGCTGTTGTAATTTTCTCTGTGGCAGACAGAGGCAGGCAGATCTCTGTGAGTTTGAGGCCAGCCTGGTCATCTACAGTTCCAGGACAGGTGCCAAAGCTAAGAGAATCCTTGTCTCAGAAAATATTTTTCTCTGCGTCTCACGTGTCGTGTGTCTTTCTCTAAGCAGGCCCAGGAATCCTAAGAGCCTGTAGGTGATCTAGGAAATCTCCTGTAGCAGGGGCCCTGGCCTCCACTCCTGGCCCCTGAGGGCACCTGGTAAAAGTGAGAAGGCAGATTTCAGAGACTAGTAAAGTTCAAGGTCACCAGCCCTTCCCAACAGCTAGAACCTTTAAAGGGTGAGGCTACAACTTAATTGGCCTGCTTAGATATGGATATTTTTGTTGTGGTTCTTGTTTTACAGGGCAGGAACAGACATAGACATCCAAGTGGGAATTTTCCACAGCTGTTTTAATTTTCTCAGACTCGGTAATTAGTATGAGAAGTGGTGTGTGGGGTTGTACAAACACAACTACTGAAAAAGAACCCTAAGAAAGCAGGCCTCCCTCCCTCCCTCCCTCCTTCCTTTTCTCCCTCCCTCCCTCCCTCCCTCCCTCCCTCCCTCCCTCCCTCCCTCCTTCATTTCCTCCCTCTCACCAAGCCATAATTGTGGCAGCCCCTTGGCCCACATAGTCCTTTCACTGATCAGTCAGACACACTCTTTTTTTATTTTTGAATTTTGGGTGAAGTCAATTAATTGAGCTCTTAGATGATGATGATGATGATGATTATTATTAGTTTATTTGTGTTTTTTTTTTTTTACATAGAGGTTCCCTGTGTCCCTGGAACTCACTTTGTAGACAAGGCTGGCCTCAGACTCACAGAGATCTAGCTGCCCCTGCCTCTACCTCTGCTTCCTAGTGCCGGAATTAAAGGCCTGTACTAAACACACTTTCCCCCCCTAAGTCAGGGTTTCTCTGTGTCTGTCGCTTTGCCTGTCCTAAAACTCACACTGCAGAACGAGGTGGCCTCAAACTCACAGCGATTTGCCTGTTTCTGCCTCTCCTGATTTCTGAGGGCTGAGAACTGAGAATAAAGAAATGTGCTGCCCAAAATATACTGCCGCTGCTGCAATTAAAAAAATAAATTAAAATAAAATAACCTGAGATAAACAAAGAAAAAAAGGAAAACACCTGTTTTTTCCTTCCTTCCTTCCTTCCTTCCTTCCTTCCTTCCTTCCTTCCTTCCTTCCTTCCTTTCTTTTTCCTTACTTGTTTTTTTTTCTGTTTTCTTCTTTTATTATTATTATTATTATTATTATTTTTGGTGAAGGGTTTCTCTGTATAATACCTTTAACTCACTATATAAACCAGGCTGTCATCTTGGTAACATTATGGTTTTGTATTTTCTTATTTCTTGTCTGTAAATCAACAAATCAACATTTCTTCTCTCTCTCTCTCTCACACTCATTTAATTTATGTTTTATTTTATTTTTGGTTTGTGTTCTTGTTTTGATTTTCAAGGAAGGGGTTCTCTGTTGCTTTGGAGCCTGTCTTTGGAACTAGCTCTTGTCAACCAGGCTGGCTGGCCTCAAACTCCCAGAGATCCACCTGCCTCTCTGCCAGATATGGAACCAGTCATCTTGGTTAGTTCAAAAGCCACCCCATAAACACACACACACACACACAACACACACACACACACACACACACACACACACACACACACACACAGAGGCACATCCAGAGAAACATATTTTTTTTTTTTTTTGGTTTTTCGAGACAGGGTTTCTCTGTGGCTTTGGAGCCTGTCCTGGAACTAGCTCTGTAGACCAGGCTGGTCTCGAACTCACAGAGATCCGCCTGCCTCTGCTTCCCGAGTGCTGGGATTAAAGGCTTGCGCCACCACTGCCCTGCGATGCCCCTACTATAAAAATGGGTTTCAGAAACCGGCCTTTTGCCACAGTGTCAGAAGCCCAAACTCTGCCTGTGGTCTCAGCTAGCTGATAAGCTTCTGTGACTCGCGGTGTGTTTGTATTTTTAAGTTTGTTTTTGGTTTATTAGACTTGGTGGTGTTCTCATCTTTGCATGACCCCCCCCCCTCGACCCAACATTTAAGTGTCTTTCAACCATTTTAGATCCCTCTGTTGAGAGTTCTCTGTTTAGGTCTGTACTCCATTTTTTAAAATTGGATTATTTGTTCTTTGGATGACCAATTTCTCGACTTCTTTGTGTATTTTGGAGATTAGTGAAGATCTTTTCCCATTCTGTAAGGCCGTCGTTTTGTCTTCTTGGCCATGTTCTTTGCTTTACAGAAGCTTTTCAGTTTCAGGAGGTCTCACTTATTAATTGTTTCTCTCAGTGTCTGTTTTTTTTTTCTTTTTTTTTTCTTTCTTTTTTTTTCTTTTTTTTCTTCTTTTTTTTCTTTTTTTCCTTTTTTTTCTTTTTTTTTCTCTCTTTAGTTTTTTTCTTTGGTTTTTTTTTGTTTTTTTTTCTTTTTTTTCTTTTCTTTTTTTTCTCTTTCTCTCAGTGTCTGTGCTACTGGGGTTCTATTTAGCAAGCGTTCTCCTGTGCCAATGTGTTCAAGTGCATTTGATATTTTTATTTTTATATTCTTTTATTGTGGATGAAGTCAATTATTTGAACTCTCAAATATTTTTATTGTTATTATCTCTCTATTTGTTTGCTTATTTGTGGTTGTTCAACATAAGGTTTTGTTGTGTACCCTTGTATGCCCTGGGACTCACTTTGTAGACAAGACTGGCCTCAGACTCACAGAGAGTCATCTGCCTCTGCCTCCTAGTGCTGAGATTAAAGGCATGCACTAAACACCTTTTCTATATATTTATTTTCCTAATAATTTATTTATTTTCATTTTATTGTCATTGGTGTTTTGCCTGCATGTATGTCTATCTGAGGGTGTCCGATCTTGGAGTTACCGACAGCTGTTGACTGCCATGTGGGTGGTAAGGAATTGAACCTGGGTCCTCTGGAAGAGCAGTCAGAACTCTTAACCACAGAGCCATCTCTCTCCAGCCCTCACCTTTTTTTTTTTTTGAAAACGGGGTTTCTCTGTGTCACTTTGCCTGGCCTTGAATCTCAATCTGCAGAACAAGGGAGCCTTAAACTCACAGTGATCTGCCTGCCTTGGTCTCCCTGATCTTGGAGGTGTTTTTATCATCTCTCTCTCTCTCTCTCTCTCTCTCTCTCTCTCTCTCTCTCTCTCTCAAATATGTTTGGTTTTGTGTTTTGCTTTATGAGACAGGGTTTCTCTGCTGCTTTGGAGACTGTTGTTAAAACTAGCTCCTTTCTTATAGACCAGGCTGTCCTAAAACTCCCAATGATCCTGTTTCTGCTAAATATGGAGCCAGTGCTCTTGAATGCCTTTGTCTGGTGAGGTCAAAAGCCACCCCCACACACACAACCCCCCCCCCAACACACACACAAACCAAACACAGGCACAGGCACACCCAGAGACACATAAATAAACTTTTAAATTAAGAAGAGCCTGGAGAGCTAGTTTCGCGGCTCTTCCAGAGAAATTGGGTTCAATTCCCAGCACCTGCATGGCAGCTCATAGTGATTGTAAATTCAGTTTCTGGGTGATCTGACATCTTCAGACCATTGCACATAAAATAAAGTTAAGAAAATCATAAAAAAATTCCTTAAGAAATTGAAATTTAACTAAGTCCCACACAATTGGAAACACTCTCAAATAAAAGTAAAATAAATGGAAAAGAATACAGTGCTAAGTGCAGTTATGAAAATGTTTTGAAATGTGATACCTTCCCTGTCTCCCCCACATACACAAGCCACACTGAGAGATTTAAATAAAATCTGGGTAATCATTTATGTATCTGGCCTATGTCAGAGGGGCAGGGGAAGCTGAAGCCTTGTCCTTTGGGCTCCAGGTTCTCAGTACTGCGTCAAAAACTCGAGTGTATAGTGAGCCCATGTCTGTCCTGCCGGCAGCACTCAGGAACTGGGAATACAAGGATCAGGAGATCATCTTCAACAACCCAGCAAGTGCAAACCATCCTGGTGGGAAAGAGACCCTCTAAAAGAAATCAATAAAATGACATTTTTATTTTTTTCTGTCGGAAGTGAAAATGTTCCAAATAATTCACTGCATCAGTATTCCTGGAAATGATATCAAAATCAGAATTTTTCTTTTTTTTTTTAACATTTTATTTTATTCTTATTATTTTCATTTTTATTTTTTTGGTTTTTCGAGACAGGGTTTCTCTGTGGTTTTGGAGCCTGTCCTGGAACTAGCTCTTGTAGACCAGGCTGGTCTCGAAATCACAGAGATCCGCCTGCCTCTGCCTCCCAAGTGCTGGGATTAAAGGCGTGCGCCACCACTGCCTGGCGTAAATCAGAATTTTTCATATTATTCCATGGCTGTTGTAATTTTCTCTGTGGCAGACAGAGGCAGGCAGATCTCTGTGAGTTTGAGGCCAGCCTGGTCATCTACAGTTCCAGGACAGGTGCCAAAGCTAAGAGAATCCTTGTCTCAGAAAATATTTTTCTCTGCGTCTCACGTGTCGTGTGTCTTTCTCTAAGCAGGCCCAGGAATCCTAAGAGCCTGTAGGTGATCTAGGAAATCTCCTGTAGCAGGGGCCCTGGCCTCCACTCCTGGCCCCTGAGGGCACCTGGTAAAAGTGAGAAGGCAGATTTCAGAGACTAGTAAAGTTCAAGGTCACCAGCCCTTCCCAACAGCTAGAACCTTTAAAGGGTGAGGCTACAACTTAATTGGCCTGCTTAGATATGGATATTTTTGTTGTGGTTCTTGTTTTACAGGGCAGGAACAGACATAGACATCCAAGTGGGAATTTTCCACAGCTGTTTTAATTTTCTCAGACTCGGTAATTAGTATGAGAAGTGGTGTGTGGGGTTGTACAAACACAACTACTGAAAAAGAACCCTAAGAAAGCAGGCCTCCCTCCCTCCCTCCCTCCTTCCTTTTCTCCCTCCCTCCCTCCCTCCCTCCCTCCCTCCCTCCCTCCCTCCCTCCCTCCTTCATTTCCTCCCTCTCACCAAGCCATAATTGTGGCAGCCCCTTGGCCCACATAGTCCTTTCACTGATCAGTCAGACACACTCTTTTTTTATTTTTGAATTTTGGGTGAAGTCAATTAATTGAGCTCTTAGATGATGATGATGATGATGATTATTATTAGTTTATTTGTGTTTTTTTTTTTTTACATAGAGGTTCCCTGTGTCCCTGGAACTCACTTTGTAGACAAGGCTGGCCTCAGACTCACAGAGATCTAGCTGCCCCTGCCTCTACCTCTGCTTCCTAGTGCCGGAATTAAAGGCCTGTACTAAACACACTTTCCCCCCCTAAGTCAGGGTTTCTCTGTGTCTGTCGCTTTGCCTGTCCTAAAACTCACACTGCAGAACGAGGTGGCCTCAAACTCACAGCGATTTGCCTGTTTCTGCCTCTCCTGATTTCTGAGGGCTGAGAACTGAGAATAAAGAAATGTGCTGCCCAAAATATACTGCCGCTGCTGCAATTAAAAAAATAAATTAAAATAAAATAACCTGAGATAAACAAAGAAAAAAAGGAAAACACCTGTTTTTTCCTTCCTTCCTTCCTTCCTTCCTTCCTTCCTTCCTTCCTTCCTTCCTTTCTTTTTCCTTACTTGTTTTTTTTTCTGTTTTCTTCTTTTATTATTATTATTATTATTATTATTTTTGGTGAAGGGTTTCTCTGTATAATACCTTTAACTCACTATATAAACCAGGCTGTCATCTTGGTAACATTATGGTTTTGTATTTTCTTATTTCTTGTCTGTAAATCAACAAATCAACATTTCTTCTCTCTCTCTCTCTCACACTCATTTAATTTATGTTTTATTTTATTTTTGGTTTGTGTTCTTGTTTTGATTTTCAAGGAAGGGGTTCTCTGTTGCTTTGGAGCCTGTCTTTGGAACTAGCTCTTGTCAACCAGGCTGGCTGGCCTCAAACTCCCAGAGATCCACCTGCCTCTCTGCCAGATATGGAACCAGTCATCTTGGTTAGTTCAAAAGCCACCCCATAAACACACACACACACACACACACACACACACACACACACACACACACACACACACACACACACACAGAGGCACATCCAGAGAAACATATTTTTTTTTTTTTTTGGTTTTTCGAGACAGGGTTTCTCTGTGGCTTTGGAGCCTGTCCTGGAACTAGCTCTGTAGACCAGGCTGGTCTCGAACTCACAGAGATCCGCCTGCCTCTGCTTCCCGAGTGCTGGGATTAAAGGCTTGCGCCACCACTGCCCTGCGATGCCCCTACTATAAAAATGGGTTTCAGAAACCGGCCTTTTGCCACAGTGTCAGAAGCCCAAACTCTGCCTGTGGTCTCAGCTAGCTGATAAGCTTCTGTGACTCGCGGTGTGTTTGTATTTTTAAGTTTGTTTTTGGTTTATTAGACTTGGTGGTGTTCTCATCTTTGCATGACCCCCCCCCCTCGACCCAACATTTAAGTGTCTTTCAACCATTTTAGATCCCTCTGTTGAGAGTTCTCTGTTTAGGTCTGTACTCCATTTTTTAAAATTGGATTATTTGTTCTTTGGATGACCAATTTCTCGACTTCTTTGTGTATTTTGGAGATTAGTGAAGATCTTTTCCCATTCTGTAAGGCCGTCGTTTTGTCTTCTTGGCCATGTTCTTTGCTTTACAGAAGCTTTTCAGTTTCAGGAGGTCTCACTTATTAATTGTTTCTCTCAGTGTCTGTTTTTTTTTTCTTTTTTTTTTTCTTTCTTTTTTTTTCTTTTTTTTCTTCTTTTTTTTCTTTTTTTCCTTTTTTTTCTTTTTTTTTCTCTCTTTAGTTTTTTTCTTTGGTTTTTTTTTGTTTTTTTTTCTTTTTTTTCTTTTCTTTTTTTTCTCTTTCTCTCAGTGTCTGTGCTACTGGGGTTCTATTTAGCAAGCGTTCTCCTGTGCCAATGTGTTCAAGTGCATTTGATATTTTTATTTTTATATTCTTTTATTGTGGATGAAGTCAATTATTTGAACTCTCAAATATTTTTATTGTTATTATCTCTCTATTTGTTTGCTTATTTGTGGTTGTTCAACATAAGGTTTTGTTGTGTACCCTTGTATGCCCTGGGACTCACTTTGTAGACAAGACTGGCCTCAGACTCACAGAGAGTCATCTGCCTCTGCCTCCTAGTGCTGAGATTAAAGGCATGCACTAAACACCTTTTCTATATATTTATTTTCCTAATAATTTATTTATTTTCATTTTATTGTCATTGGTGTTTTGCCTGCATGTATGTCTATCTGAGGGTGTCCGATCTTGGAGTTACCGACAGCTGTTGACTGCCATGTGGGTGGTAAGGAATTGAACCTGGGTCCTCTGGAAGAGCAGTCAGAACTCTTAACCACAGAGCCATCTCTCTCCAGCCCTCACCTTTTTTTTTTTTTGAAAACGGGGTTTCTCTGTGTCACTTTGCCTGGCCTTGAATCTCAATCTGCAGAACAAGGGAGCCTTAAACTCACAGTGATCTGCCTGCCTTGGTCTCCCTGATCTTGGAGGTGTTTTTATCATCTCTCTCTCTCTCTCTCTCTCTCTCTCTCTCTCTCTCTCTCTCTCAAATATGTTTGGTTTTGTGTTTTGCTTTATGAGACAGGGTTTCTCTGCTGCTTTGGAGACTGTTGTTAAAACTAGCTCCTTTCTTATAGACCAGGCTGTCCTAAAACTCCCAATGATCCTGTTTCTGCTAAATATGGAGCCAGTGCTCTTGAATGCCTTTGTCTGGTGAGGTCAAAAGCCACCCCCACACACACAACCCCCCCCCCAACACACACACAAACCAAACACAGGCACAGGCACACCCAGAGACACATAAATAAACTTTTAAATTAAGAAGAGCCTGGAGAGCTAGTTTCGCGGCTCTTCCAGAGAAATTGGGTTCAATTCCCAGCACCTGCATGGCAGCTCATAGTGATTGTAAATTCAGTTTCTGGGTGATCTGACATCTTCAGACCATTGCACATAAAATAAAGTTAAGAAAATCATAAAAAAATTCCTTAAGAAATTGAAATTTAACTAAGTCCCACACAATTGGAAACACTCTCAAATAAAAGTAAAATAAATGGAAAAGAATACAGTGCTAAGTGCAGTTATGAAAATGTTTTGAAATGTGATACCTTCCCTGTCTCCCCCACATACACAAGCCACACTGAGAGATTTAAATAAAATCTGGGTAATCATTTATGTATCTGGCCTATGTCAGAGGGGCAGGGGAAGCTGAAGCCTTGTCCTTTGGGCTCCAGGTTCTCAGTACTGCGTCAAAAACTCGAGTGTATAGTGAGCCCATGTCTGTCCTGCCGGCAGCACTCAGGAACTGGGAATACAAGGATCAGGAGATCATCTTCAACAACCCAGCAAGTGCAAACCATCCTGGTGGGAAAGAGACCCTCTAAAAGAAATCAATAAAATGACATTTTTATTTTTTTCTGTCGGAAGTGAAAATGTTCCAAATAATTCACTGCATCAGTATTCCTGGAAATGATATCAAAATCAGAATTTTTCTTTTTTTTTTAACATTTTATTTTATTCTTATTATTTTCATTTTTATTTTTTTGGTTTTTCGAGACAGGGTTTCTCTGTGGTTTTGGAGCCTGTCCTGGAACTAGCTCTTGTAGACCAGGCTGGTCTCGAAATCACAGAGATCCGCCTGCCTCTGCCTCCCAAGTGCTGGGATTAAAGGCGTGCGCCACCACTGCCTGGCGTAAATCAGAATTTTTCATATTATTCCATGGCTGTTGTAATTTTCTCTGTGGCAGACAGAGGCAGGCAGATCTCTGTGAGTTTGAGGCCAGCCTGGTCATCTACAGTTCCAGGACAGGTGCCAAAGCTAAGAGAATCCTTGTCTCAGAAAATTTTTTTCTCTGCGTCTCACGTGTCGTGTGTCTTTCTCTAAGCAGGCCCAGGAATCCTAAGAGCCTGTAGGTGATCTAGGAAATCTCCTGTAGCAGGGGCCCTGGCCTCCACTCCTGGCCCCTGAGGGCACCTGGTAAAAGTGAGAAGGCAGATTTCAGAGACTAGTAAAGTTCAAGGTCACCAGCCCTTCCCAACAGCTAGAACCTTTAAAGGGTGAGGCTACAACTTAATTGGCCTGCTTAGATATGGATATTTTTGTTGTGGTTCTTGTTTTACAGGGCAGGAACAGACATCCAAGTGGGAATTTTCCACAGCTGTTTTAATTTTCTCAGACTCGGTATTTAGTATGAGAAGTGGTGTGTGGGGTTGTACAAACACAACTACTGAAAAAGAACCCTAAGAAAGCAGGCCTCCCTCCCTCCCTCCCTCCTTCCCTCCCTCCCTCCCTCCCTCCCTCCCTCCCTCCCTCCCTCAGTTCCTCCCTCTCACCAAGCCATAATTGTGGCAGCCCCTTGGCCCACATAGTCCTTTCACTGATCAGTCAGACACACTCTTTTTTTATTTTTGAATTTTGGGTGAAGTCAATTAATTGAGCTCTTAGATGATGATGATGATGATGATTATTATTAGTTTATTTGTGTTTTTTTTTTTTTTACATAGAGGTTCCCTGTGTCCCTGGAACTCACTTTGTAGACAAGGCTGGCCTCAGACTAACAGAGATCTAGCTGCCCCTGCCTCTACCTCTGCTTCCTAGTGCCGGAATTAAAGGCCTGTACTAAACACACTTTCCCCCCCTAAGTCAGGGTTTCTCTGTGTCTGTCGCTTTGCCTGTCCTAAAACTCACACTGCAGAACGAGGTGGCCTCAAACTCACAGCGATTTGCCTGTTTCTGCCTCTCCTGATTTCTGAGGGCTGAGAACTGAGAATAAAGAAATGTGCTGCCCAAAATATACTGCCGCTGCTGCAATTAAAAAAATAAATTAAAATAAAATAACCTGAGATAAACAAAGAAAAAAAGGAAAACACCTGTTTTTTCCTTCCTTCCTTCCTTCCTTCCTTCCTTCCTTCCTTCCTTCCTTCCTTTCTTTTTCCTTACTTGTTTTTTTTTCTGTTTTCTTCTTTTATTATCATTATTATTATTATTATTATTTTTGGTGAAGGGTTTCTCTGTATAATACCTTTAACTCACTATATAAACCAGGCTGTCATCTTGGTAACATTATGGTTTTGTATTTTCTTATTTCTTGTCTGTAAATCAACAAATCAATATTTCTTCTCTCTCTCTCTCTCTCACTCATTTAATTTATGTTTTATTTTATTTTTGGTTTGTGTTCTTGTTTTGATTTTCAAGGAAGGGTTTCTCTGTTGCTTTGGAGCCTGTCTTTGGAACTAGCTCTTGTCAACCAGGCTGGCTGGCCTCAAACTCCCAGAGATCCACCTGCCTCTCTGCCAGATATGGAACCAGTCATCTTGGTTAGTTCAAAAGCCACCCCATAAACACACACACACACACACAACACACACACACACACACACACACACACACACACACACACACACACAGAGGCACATCCAGAGATACATATTTTTTTTTTTTTTTTTGGTTTTTCGAGACAGGGTTTCTCTGTGGCTTTGGAGCCTGTCCTGGAACTAGCTCTGTAGACCAGGCTGGTCTCGAACTCACAGAGATCCGCCTGCCTCTGCTTCCCAAGTGCTGGGATTAAAGGCTTGCGCCACCACTGCCCTGCGATGCCCCTACTATAAAAATGGGTTTCAGAAACCGGCCTTTTGCCACAGTGTCAGAAGCCCAAACTCTGCCTGTGGTCTCAGCTAGCTGATAAGCTTCTGTGACTCGCGGTGTGTTTGTATTTTTAAGTTTGTTTTTGGTTTATTAGACTTGGTGGTGTTCTCATCTTTGCATGACCCCCCCCCTCGCCCCAACATTTAAGTGTCTTTCAACCATTTTAGATCCCTCTGTTGAGAGTTCTCTGTTTAGGTCTGTACTCCATTTTTTAAAATTGGATTATTTGTTCTTTGGATGACCAATTTCTCGACTTCTTTGTGTATTTTGGAGATTAGTGAAGATCTTTTCCCATTCTGTAAGGCCATCGTTTTGTCTTCTTGGCCATGTTCTTTGCTTTACAGAAGCTTTTCAGTTTCAGGAGGTCTCACTTATTAATTGTTTCTCTCAGTGTCTGTTTTTTTTTCTTTTTTTTTCTTTCTTTTTTTTTTCTTTTTTTTCTTTTTTTCTTTTTTTTCTTCTTTTTTTCTTTTTTTCCTTTTTTTTCTTTTTTTTTCTCTCTTTAGTTTTTTTCTTTGTTTTTTTTTTGTTTTTTTTTTCTTTTTTTTCTTTTCTTTTTTTTCTTTTTCTCTCAGTGTCTGTGCTACTGGGGTTCTATTTAGCAAGCGTTCTCCTGTGCCAATGTGTTCAAGTGCATTTGATATTTTTATTTTTATATTCTTTTATTGTGGATGAAGTCAATTATTTGAACTCTCAAATATTTTTATTGTTATTATCTCTCTATTTGTTTGCTTATTTGTGGTTGTTCAACATAAGGTTTTGTTGTGTACCCTTGTATGCCCTGGGACTCACTTTGTAGACAAGACTGGCCTCAGACTCACAGAGAGTCATCTGCCTCTGCCTCCTAGTGCTGAGATTAAAGGCATGCACTAAACACCTTTTCTATATATTTATTTTCCTAATAATTTATTTATTTTCATTTTATTGTCATTGGTGTTTTGCCTGCATGTATGTCTATCTGAGGGTGTCCGATCTTGGAGTTACCGACAGCTGTTGACTGCCATGTGGGTGGTAAGGAATTGAACCTGGGTCCTCTGGAAGAGCAGTCAGAACTCTTAACCACAGAGCCATCTCTCTCCAGCCCTCACCTTTTTTTTTTTGAAAACGGGGTTTCTCTGTGTCACTTTGCCTGGCCTTGAATCTCAATCTGCAGAACAAGGGAGCCTTAAACTCACAGTGATCTGCCTGCCTTGGTCTCCCTGATCTTGGAGGTGTTTTTATCATCTCTCTCTCTCTCTCTCTCTCTCTCTCTCTCTCTCTCTCTCTCTCTCAAATATGTTTGGTTTTGTGTTTTGCTTTATGAGACAGGGTTTCTCTGATGCTTTGGAGACTGTTGTTAAAACTAGCTCCTTTCTTATAGACCAGGCTGTCCTAAAACTCCCAATGATCCTGTTTCTGCTAAATATGGAGCCAGTGCTCTTGAATGCCTTTGTCTGGTGAGGTCAAAAGCCACCCCCACACACACAACCCCCCCCCAACACACACACAAACCAAACACAGGCACAGGCACACCCAGAGACACATAAATGAACTTTTAAATTAAGAAGAGCCTTGAGAGCTAGTTTCGCGGCTCTTCCAGAGAAATTGGGTTCAATTCCCAGCACCTGCATGGCAGCTCATAGTGATTGTAAATTCAGTTTCTGGGTGATCTGACATCTTCAGACCATTGCACATAAAATAAAGTTAAGAAAATCATAAAAAAATTCCTTAAGAAATTGAAATTTAACTAAGTCCCACACAATTGGAAACACTCTCAAATAAAAGTAAAATAAATGGAAAAGAATACAGTGCTAAGTGCAGTTATGAAAATGTTTTGAAATGTGATACCTTCCCTGTCTCCCCCACATACACAAGCCACACTGAGAGATTTAAATAAAATCTGGGTAATCATTTATGTATCTGGCCTATGTCAGAGGGGCAGGGGAAGCTGAAGCCTTGTCCTTTGGGCTCCAGGTTCTCAGTACTGCGTCAAAAACTCGAGTGTATAGTGAGCCCATGTCTGTCCTGCCGGCAGCACTCAGGAACTGGGAATACAAGGATCAGGAGATCATCTTCAACAACCCAGCAAGTGCAAACCATCCTGGTGGGAAAGAGACCCTCTAAAAGAAATCAATAAAATGACATTTTTATTTTTTTCTGTCGGAAGTGAAAATGTTCCAAATAATTCACTGCATCAGTATTCCTGGAAATGATATCAAAATCAGAATTTTTCTTTTTTTTTTAACATTTTATTTTATTCTTATTATTTTCATTTTTATTTTTTTGGTTTTTCGAGACAGGGTTTCTCTGTGGTTTTGGAGCCTGTCCTGGAACTAGCTCTTGTAGACCAGGCTGGTCTCGAAATCACAGAGATCCGCCTGCCTCTGCCTCCCAAGTGCTGGGATTAAAGGCGTGCGCCACCACTGCCTGGCGTAAATCAGAATTTTTCATATTATTCCATGGCTGTTGTAATTTTCTCTGTGGCAGACAGAGGCAGGCAGATCTCTGTGAGTTTGAGGCCAGCCTGGTCATCTACAGTTCCAGGACAGGTGCCAAAGCTAAGAGAATCCTTGTCTCAGAAAATTTTTTTCTCTGCGTCTCACGTGTCGTGTGTCTTTCTCTAAGCAGGCCCAGGAATCCTAAGAGCCTGTAGGTGATCTAGGAAATCTCCTGTAGCAGGGGCCCTGGCCTCCACTCCTGGCCCCTGAGGGCACCTGGTAAAAGTGAGAAGGCAGATTTCAGAGACTAGTAAAGTTCAAGGTCACCAGCCCTTCCCAACAGCTAGAACCTTTAAAGGGTGAGGCTACAACTTAATTGGCCTGCTTAGATATGGATATTTTTGTTGTGGTTCTTGTTTTACAGGGCAGGAACAGACATCCAAGTGGGAATTTTCCACAGCTGTTTTAATTTTCTCAGACTCGGTATTTAGTATGAGAAGTGGTGTGTGGGGTTGTACAAACACAACTACTGAAAAAGAACCCTAAGAAAGCAGGCCTCCCTCCCTCCCTCCCTCCTTCCCTTTCTCCCTCCCTCCCTCCCTCCCTCCCTCCCTCCCTCCCTCAGTTCCTCCCTCTCACCAAGCCATAATTGTGGCAGCCCCTTGGCCCACATAGTCCTTTCACTGATCAGTCAGACACACTCTTTTTTTATTTTTGAATTTTGGGTGAAGTCAATTAATTGAGCTCTTAGATGATGATGATGATGATGATGATTATTAGTTTATTTGTGTTTTTTTTTTTTTACATAGAGGTTCCCTGTGTCCCTGGAACTCACTTTGTAGACAAGGCTGGCCTCAGACTCACAGAGATCTAGCTGCCCCTGCCTCTACCTCTGCTTCCTAGTGCCGGAATTAAAGGCCTGTACTAAACATACTTTCCCCCCCTAAGTCAGGGTTTCTCTGTGTCTGTCGCTTTGCCTGTCCTAAAACTCACACTGCAGAACGAGGTGGCCTCAAACTCACAGCGATTTGCCTGTTTCTGCCTCTCCTGATTTCTGAGGGCTGAGAACTGAGAATAAAGAAATGTGCTGCCCAAAATATACTGCCGCTGCTGCAATTAAAAAAATAAATTAAAATAAAATAACCTGAGATAAACAAAGAAAAAAAGGAAAACACCTGTTTTTTCCTTCCTTCCTTCCTTCCTTCCTTCCTTCCTTCCTTCCTTCCTTTCTTTTTCCTTACTTGTTTTTTTTTCTGTTTTCTTCTTTTATTATTATTATTATTATTATTATTTTTGGTGAAGGGTTTCTCTGTATAATACCTTTAACTCACTATATAAACCAGGCTGTCATCTTGGTAACATTATGGTTTTGTATTTTCTTATTTCTTGTCTGTAAACCAACAAATCAACATTTCTTCTCTCTCTCTCTCTCACACTCATTTAATTTATGTTTTATTTTATTTTTGGTTTGTGTTCTTGTTTTGATTTTCAAGGAAGGGTTTCTCTGTTGCTTTGGAGCCTGTCTTTGGAACTAGCTCTTGTCAACCAGGCTGGCTGGCCTCAAACTCCCAGAGATCCACCTGCCTCTCTGCCAGATATGGAACCAGTCATCTTGGTTAGTTCAAAAGCCACCCCATAAACACACACACACACACACAACACACACACACACACACACACACACACACACACAGAGGCACATCCAGAGAAACATATTTTTTTTTTTTTTTTGGTTTTTCGAGACAGGGTTTCTCTGTGGCTTTGGAGCCTGTCCTGGAACTAGCTCTGTAGACCAGGCTGGTCTCGAACTCACAGAGATCCGCCTGCCTCTGCTTCCCGAGTGCTGGGATTAAAGGCTTGCGCCACCACTGCCCTGCGATGCCCCTACTATAAAAATGGGTTTCAGAAACCGGCCTTTTGCCACAGTGTCAGAAGCCCAAACTCTGCCTGTGGTCTCAGCTAGCTGATAAGCTTCTGTGACTCGCGGTGTGTTTGTATTTTTAAGTTTGTTTTTGGTTTATTAGACTTGGTGGTGTTCTCATCTTTGCATGACCCCCCCCCCCCTCGACCCAACATTTAAGTGTCTTTCAACCATTTTAGATCCCTCTGTTGAGAGTTCTCTGTTTAGGTCTGTATTCCATTTTTTAAAATTGGATTATTTGTTCTTTGGATGACCAATTTCTCGACTTCTTTGTGTATTTTGGAGATTAGTGAAGATCTTTTCCCATTCTGTAAGGCCGTCGTTTTGTCTTGTTGGCCATGTTCTTTGCTTTACAGAAGCTTTTCAGTTTCAGGAGGTCTCACTTATTAATTGTTTCTCTCAGTGTCTGTTTTTTTTTCTTTTTTTTTTTCTTTCTTTCTTTTTTCTTTTTTTTCTTTTTTTCTTTTTTTCTTTTTTTCTTCTTCTTCTTTTCTTTTTTTTTCTTTTTTTTCTCTCTTTAGTTTTTTTCTTTGTTCTTTTGTTTTGTTTTGTTTTTCTTTTTTTTTTCTTTTTTCTTTTTTTTCTTTTTCTCTCAGTGTCTGTGCTACTGGGGTTCTATTTAGCAAGCGTTCTCCTGTGCCAATGTGTTCAAGTGCATTTGATATTTTTATTTTTATATTCTTTTATTGTGGATGAAGTCAATTATTTGAACTCTCAAATATTTTTATTGTTATTATCTCTCTATTTGTTTGCTTATTTGTGGTTGTTCACCAACTTGACTATCTAGAGGAAGTAAAAGTCGTAACAAGGTTTCCGTAGGTGAACCTGCGGAAGGATCATTAACGTGAGAGAGCAGCGGCGGCGGCTCTGCCCGCCCGCTCGCCTGCCTCGCCCGAGTTCTCGCCGGGAGGCGCGCTCCCCGGGTCGCACGTGTGTTGTGCGCACGGAAGTGTGCGTGCGCACGGGCGCGCGTGGCGGTCGTGAGAGAGAGGTCGAGAGAGGGGGAAGGGGGACGGGCGCCGGCTCGCCCGCCCTCCTCGCCCCGTCCGAGGACCCGTGTCTGGCTCTGCCGCTGGCGGCTCACGGCGGACGGCGGCTCTCTTCCCGCTCTCGCTCTCCTCCGTCCACTCCCGCTGCTTGCCTCACCGCACCGCAGCGGCCCGCGGGTGTGTCCCCTCTTTCCCGGGCGCGCGCCTTTCCCTCTCCATCCCTCTTCCCGGGGGAGGATGGGCGAGGGTCTGGCGGCGCCCCGGGCCCCCTCTCGCCGCCGACCTCCGCTCGCGTGCCGTGGCGCCGCTGCGCGTGTGTCAGGGAGGCGGCGGAGGTTGGGCGCACTTTTTTTTCCCCCCTCTCCACCTCCTTCTCCAAAGGACCGGGGTAGACCAGTAGTCCCTCCCACCGGGCGGGAGGCCATTTTTTTCCCCCGGGGATGCGGCGGGTCGACCAGATGTCCCGCTGGACTCTTTTTTTTTTTTTTAATGTATAATATATATTATATCTTCCTAGACCTGACGGGTCGACCAGTTGTCTCTGTGCACTTCCTTTTTTTTTGACGGACTGGAAGCGGGTCGACCAGTTGTCCGATTAAATATTTGGCCTTAAAATGCTAAGTACCGGGGTCGACCAGTTGGCCTTGTGAACTTGGGTCGACCAGTTGTCTTTTTCCATGTCTTGATTGAATGATGTCATTCTTCAATGTGTTGGTGGTTAGTTTATCTCTTTTGTTCTCTATGCCAACACGCCCCACTCACCAAACACTTTTTTTTTTAATTTATTTATTTACTTATTTTTATTTTACTTTTTTATTATTTATTTATTTATTTATACATATATACATACATCCTGTCTATCTGTCCAGATGGGGCAGGGGTAGAAGGGGCTAGCTATGAGAGGAAGGTGCTCGGTGGGCATCCAGTTGTAAATAAGGCTGGGAATAAATAGCTGAATATTAATTCATTTGAGTAATATTAAAACTGTTCAAGTAGAAAACAATTGCTTTCTTTTTCTGTTTGCCCAGAGATCTGACTGACTGCAACTTGGAAAGAAGACGACCCTGCTGGACAGAGACCTCCCTCCTGCTTTGGGTGGGTCGACCAGTTTACATGTTTATTTCCACGTTTTGTCTTTTATGGATTGAATGGATGTGTCTCTCTCTTTTTTTTTTTTTTTTTTTGGTTTTTCGAGACAGGGTTTCTCTGTGGCTTTGGAGCCTGTCCTGGAACTAGCACTGTAGACCAGGCTGGTCTCGAACTCACAGAGATCCGCCTACCTCTGCCTCCCGAGTACTGTGATTAAAGGCGTGCGCCACCATCGCCCGGCTCTCATTTTTTTTTTTCACGATTGCTTGCTTGCTTGCTTGCTTACTTACTTACTTACTTACTATCTGTTCAGCCCATCTCATTTACTTACTTCTTTAAAAAAAATGACCCACCTAGTTATTTACTTACTTACTTACTTACTTACTTGTTCATTCATTCCTTCACTTCCTTATCTTCTTTCATATATCTGTTTATTTATCTGCTGATTTAGCGTGACTCATTTACTTATTGAATGTTTCAATTATTATTTAGTTTTATTCATTTATTCATTCTTTATGTCTATTTTTATGTATGTATTTACTTACTTTCTTATTTTTTTTTTACTTTTTAAAATTTACTTAATTTTTTTTCTTTCTTTGGGAATGTTGATTATTTCTTCCTTTCTTCCTTTCTTTCCTTCTTTCTGTCTCCTGACTGTCACTGGCTAAGAAAATGGTGGCCTCCATGTCACTGGTCAGCATAGCAGCTCCTAAAATGGAATTTGATGAAGGGATACATAGATAGATAGATAGATAGATAGATAGATAGATAGATAGATAGATAGATAGATAGATAGATAGATTGGATGCGCACACGCTCACACACACACACACACACACACACATATGCACGCACGTGCATGACATGTACAGATGGGGGGCGATTCCAATGTTTTCAGAGGAAGGTGCTCGCTGGTAATAATAAATGTGCTGGTAAATAAGGCTGGAAATAGCTGAATATTAAATCATTAAAACTCTTCAAATAAATAAAAAGCAATTCCATTTCTCTCTCTCTCTCTTTCTCACCATATACCAGCACATCTGAACTGACTGCAACATACAAAAGAAGAAGAAACACGGAAAGAAGACATCCCTGCTGGACAGGATCTGAGATGAGAATAAATTCATCGAATGGCTGCCAACAGCATTTCATTGAGAAGAGATTCCACATTTTATGCTGTACAGTTACTTAGTTAGATAGATAGATAAAGAGAGGCCTGTGAACTGGGGTGGGCTGTGGCTTCTCAGGTCACCTCAGGTCAGGGAGGGGCTGAGGAGTGTCCCATTGGCCTTGACAATAGGCAGGAGTCAGAGGTTAATGTCAGGGCAGGGCCTGAGAGTTCCTCAAAGGGAATGAATGGAGACCCTTGCTTACCTAAGAAATGCCTGACCTTGGAAAAGGACTTGTGGAAAGCGGGCCCTTGAAACTGTGGTTTCACGTCTTACTAGAAAGCTCCCTCTTGGAAGGGAAAGTCATCATGATATCTTACTCTTTTCCCAAGGATACCCTACCTACCCTTCTGATCATTCTTACTGAATTAAGTCTTCCACTGCAAATAAATAAATAAATAAATAAATAATAAATGAAGTGGGTGAGTGAGTGAGTGAGTGAGTGAGTAAGTAAGTAAGTAAGTAAGTAAACAAGCAAATACGTGGATGGACAAATAAATACAAAGTTTGCTGTTGTTGACTGACTTTTGATTTCATAATGAATCTCTCTCTCTCTCTCTCTCTCTCTCTCACACACACACACACACACACACTAAATATACAATAAAAGGAAGCATAACACCTTTACTCAGGGGGCAGAGTGAACTCTGAAAGTTTTCCAGGCGGGGGGGGGGGAGAGACAGAATATAAGAACAAAATGAGAAACAAGGAAAAATAGTGTTGGCTGGCTGGCCGGCTTTCAGTTCCCTGACAGAAATGAGCACATTGTGGAGGAAACACAAAGTTGTTACACTATGTGGGTGTGATGAGGAGAGATTGGTAGTGAGTGTCCTGTCAGAACAAAGTTAGTCCCATAGTTGATGAAATTCATTATCCCAAAACTTCAGCAGAATATATCCCAAGTTTGCAAATGTGTGATCAGCTTGTGACAGGTTGGGCTGGAGATGCTGAGAACTGGGGAGCCCTCAATGCAAGAGCAGACACTCATTCCCATGAAGAGGGAGAGAGGGAGGGAGGGAGGGAGGGAGGGATCATTCATTCCTATACTCAAGTTTAAAGAAAGATGAGTGGCTATCTATGGAGAGACCACTCACAGATATGAAAAATCATTTCCTAAAAATCAAATTTCTCAGTCAGTATGCAACTGCTATGGTGCTTCTCCTAGATAGAGCAAAACACACAAACAAACTGATTCCTTGATCTAGAGCCACAGTGCACATGCTGTGGAAAAGGGGACATGGCCAACTTGAATCACAATATTCATCAGAGCATGAAAAGAGCGTAAAAAGGACACAGAGGAGAGATAATTGTGGTCCTTCCTTCCTCCCTCCCTCCCTCCCTCCCTCCCTCCCTCCCTCCTTCCCTCAGGAAGTGACTGACAGATGAGACTTTGTCCAAGCAGGTTCTGTCTGAAATACCAGACTTGAGTTTCCCCCTCTGTGGGTATTAGCTAATCAGTCCTCCCTTCTTTCTGTAGGAAGGTGGTGCATGTCTCTCAGAACTTACCTGGTTTCCTCTGCACCAGGTGAACCAGGGAAAAGCTTTCTAAGCCTTATTCAGACCCATAGAGGCTGCGCTGTGTGTGAATTCAGAGACCTCAGGGAGTATAGGGGTGGGTGGGTGCTTGATGCTTCAGACTCATGTCATTGAAGGACATAACATAGTCTGGATTCACAGAGATTCACAACACAGAGCCATTGTCACTTACTAACAGCTCAGGACACCCAGAGCTAACAAGAAATTGCAGTCTCAGCCGGGCTTTAATCACAGCACACACACAGATCTCTGTGAATTCAAAGATGGCCTGATTTACAGAGTGAGTTTTAGGACAGCCCAAGATACACAAAGAAACCCTTTCTTGAAAAACAAAGCAAAACAGCAAAAGAAAGAAAGACAAGGAAAAAGAAAAAAATGGCAGTCTCTTTCCACTCTCTCCTCCATTGGCTCTTAAAGAGCTCTCAAGCTGAACTGGAGACCATGGTGTCACTCAAAACTGGGAAGCCAGAAACCTTAGGGGGGTCACAGGAGTCGGACTGACTGCAGCACTTGATGCCTCAACCCTGCTAATGGCTGTGATATAAGGCATGGTAAAATACGGGCTTTGGCAGAGCACTACTCCCCTTTCTCTATTATTATTGCTACACAACGAAAAGGACCGGGGGGGGGGGGTGATGATGTGCAGTCAGTGCTGGTATTGAAATCTCACTGACTCCTTCCGCACTCCTTGTCAATTCCCGACTTTGTCAAATCAACTATCGTGAATCTTTGATGTGGGTTGGCCCTTTAGGAACTCAGAGAAACAAGACAGACAGACCTGTTTCATCCCAGAAACCTCCCAGTTCCTGAGCCCTAGCCCTGGAAGTCTCAAAGCCATCACATCCAGAAATCTCTCTAGTCCCTGCTAGTGGTGAACTCACTTCGTCTTCCCCAGGACCACTAATTATTTCTCCATGTTTTCCTGTGAGATCTGAGGCCAGCTTTCTTCTTCCTCCCTCTGGCCTCTCCACGAACGATCTCCATTCTCTAGACAACATGTCTAGAACCGAGTCTTATAGGCACCGAGAGAGTGTGTCTTGAGGGCAGTTGGCGTTTCTAGGACACGAGTGACATCACAAAATTCCGAGAGCTCTCTGGGATACCGTGGAATTTCCAGAGAAGGGACTGCTGATGTCGTGAGGCACGGCCTTTACCTCCTTGCTGATATTTCTCCCCGAACTGACCGACCGACCGACCGACCGACCAACCGGAACCTGAGGTTTCCTTTCCAGGAGTCTCTCCTGCGACACAGAGGGAGCCATTCAGGATTTCCTCCTTCCAAAACCAGAAATTTCTCTCTGCTTCATTAATATCTTCTCACTACTTCCTGAACCCATGGGGAGTTAGTTAGTTGAACACTCACTTTTTTCATGAATGACCCTTCCTCCCTCTCCTGAACATCTCATATTACTGATTCATACTCAGTAAAACAGTAATATGAGAAATTAGGCCAGGAGGACATGGAAGATGAGGGTTGAGTCTTCTGAAGTGAACAAGCACTTAGGGAAGGCTAAACTTAAGGGAATTTGACTCTGAGTGGCAAGACATGAATAGCTGCTGCCAAGGCACAGATACAGGCACCAACTGGGCCCTCGGCATCCTCCTGCATCATCAGAGCTGTGTGGGAAACTCAGCCCAAAGGAGGGGCCGTGTTCAAAGGGAGAGGGCATTTTCGAGGACAGCACTGTTTTCTTTTTCTTCTTTCTTTCTTTCTTTCTTTCTTTCTTTCTTTCTTTTTTTTTTTCGAGACAGGGTTGTTCTGTAGTTTTTTTTTTTTTTTTGGAGCCTGTTCTGGAACTAGCTCTTGTAGACCAGGCTGGTCTTGAACTCACATGCTTTCTTTTTTTTTCTATTGGATATTTTTGACTTCTTTATCAAAGATCAGGTGTTCGAAGATGTGTGGATCGATATCCGGGTCTTCTATTCGGTTCCATTGGTCCTCCTGTCTGTTCTTATGCCAGGACCAGGCTGTTTTCAGAACTGTAGCTTACAGAGTGTTCTTGCAGGTGGGGCACAGAAGAGGTTAATTACGGTACCTTAGTTCTTCTGCTTTTCTAGCAGACCGGAGCCCAGCTGACAGGAATCCAGTAGAGATGGTGTCAAGGTTCACACTGACACTAACAGCTGTAACTTGAGCAGGATTTGTGATCCACATGAAATTTGCAATGAATTGCAGCAAATCTGTGACACTCTAACTTGCTCAGGCTCAGTATCTGAACATACAGATGTTTGCAATGATCACTGGCTTCAGGATTTTTTTTTTGTTGTTGTTGTTGTTTTGTTTTTCCACGAGACAGGGTTTCCCTGTAGCTGAAGTTTAACGGCCTGGTGTTTTTGTGACTTACTGCTTCAAAGAACTTCTCCATTTCTTTATCCCTAAGGGAAAAGAAATATAATCACTAAATACATTTAAGTGTCTTTCAACCATTTTAGATCCCTCTGTTGAGAGTTCTCTGTTTAGGTCTGTACTCCATTTTTTAAAATTGGATTATTTGTTCTTTGGATGACCAATTTCTCGACTTCTTTGTGTATTTTGGAGATTAGTGAAGATCTTTTCCCATTCTGTAAGGCCGTCGTTTTGTCTTGTTGGCCATGTTCTTTGCTTTACAGAAGCTTTTCAGTTTCAGGAGGTCTCACTTATTAATTGTTTCTCTCAGTGTCTGTTTTTTTTTTCTTTTTTTTTTCTTTTTTCTTTCTTTTTTTTTCTTTTTTTTCTTTTTTTCTTTTTTTCTTTTTTTCTTCTTCTTCTTTTCTTTTTTTTTCTTTTTTTTCTCTCTTTAGTTTTTTTCTTTGTTCTTTTTTTTGTTTTGTTTTTCTTTTTTTTTTCTTTTTTCTTTTTTTTCTTTTTCTCTCAGTGTCTGTGCTACTGGGGTTCTATTTAGCAAGCGTTCTCCTGTGCCAATGTGTTCAAGTGCATTTGATATTTTTATTTTTATATTCTTTTATTGTGGATGAAGTCAATTATTTGAACTCTCAAATATTTTTATTGTTATTATCTCTCTATTTGTTTGCTTATTTGTGGTTGTTCACCAACTTGACTATCTAGAGGAAGTAAAAGTCGTAACAAGGTTTCCGTAGGTGAACCTGCGGAAGGATCATTAACGTGAGAGAGCAGCGGCGGCGGCTCTGCCCGCCCGCTCGCCTGCCTCGCCCGAGTTCTCGCCGGGAGGCGCGCTCCCCGGGTCGCACGTGTGTTGTGCGCACGGAAGTGTGCGTGCGCACGGGCGCGCGTGGCGGTCGTGAGAGAGAGGTCGAGAGAGGGGGAAGGGGGACGGGCGCCGGCTCGCCCGCCCTCCTCGCCCCGTCCGAGGACCCGTGTCTGGCTCTGCCGCTGGCGGCTCACGGCAGACGGCGGCTCTCTTCCCGCTCTCGCTCTCCTCCGTCCACTCCCGCTGCTTGCCTCACCGCACCGCAGCGGCCCGCGGGTGTGTCCCCTCTTTCCCGGGCGCGCGCCTTTCCCTCTCCATCCCTCTTCCCGGGGGAGGATGGGCGAGGGTCTGGCGGCGCCCCGGGCCCCCTCTCGCCAGCGACCTCCGCTCACGCGCCGTGGCGCCGCGGCGCGCCTGTCGGGGAGGCGGCGGAGGTTGGGCGCACTTTTTTTTCCCCCCTCTCCACCTCCTTCTCCAAAGGACCGGGGTAGACCAGTAGTCCCTCCCACCGGGCGGGAGGCCATTTTTTTCCCCCGGGGATGCGGCGGGTCGACCAGATGTCCCGCTGGACTCTTTTTTTTTTTTTTTTTAATGTATAATATATATTATATCTTCCTAGACCTGACGGGTCGACCAGTTGTCTCTGTGCACTTCCTTTTTTTTTGACGGACTGGAAGCGGGTCGACCAGTTGTCCGATTAAATATTTGGCCTTAAAATGCTAAGTACCGGGGTCGACCAGTTGGCCTTGTGAACTTGGGTCGACCAGTTGTCTTTTTCCATGTCTTGATTGAATGATGTCATTCTTCAATGTGTTGGTGGTTAGTTTATCTCTTTTGTTCTCTATGCCAACACGCCCCACTCACCAAACACTTTTTTTTAATTTATTTATTTACTTATTTTTATTTTACTTTTTTATTATTTATTTATTTATTTATACATACATACATACATCCTGTCTATCTGTCCAGATGGGGCAGGGGTAGAAGGGGCTAGCTATGAGAGGAAGGTGCTCGGTGGGCATCCAGTTGTAAATAAGGCTGGGAATAAATAGCTGAATATTAATTCATTTGAGTAATATTAAAACTGTTCAAGTAGAAAACAATTGCTTTCTTTTTCTGTTTGCCCAGAGATCTGACTGACTGCAACTTGGAAAGAAGACGGCCCTGCTGGACAGAGACCTCCCTCCTGCTTTGGGTGGGTCGACCAGTTTACATGTTTATTTCCACGTTTTGTCTTTTATGGATTGAATGGATGTGTCTCTCTCTCTTTTTTTTTTTTTTTTGGTTTTTCGAGACAGGGTTTCTCTGTGGCTTTGGAGCCTGTTCTGGAACTAGCACTGTAGACCAGGCTGGTCTCGAACTCACAGAGATCTGCCTACCTCTGCCTCCCGAGTACTGGGATTAAAGGCGTGCGCCACCATCGCCCGGCTCTCTTTTTTTTTTTCACGATTGCTTGCTTGCTTGCTTGCTTACTTACTTACTTACTTACTATCTGTTCAGCCCATCTCATTTACTTACTTCTTTAAAAAAAAATGACCCACCTAGTTATTTACTTACTTACTTACTTACTTACTTGTTCATTCATTCCTTCATTTCCTTATCTTCTTTCATATATCTGTTTATTTATCTGCTGATTTAGCGTGACTCATTTACTTATTGAATGTTTCAATTATTATTTAGTTTTATTCATTTATTCATTCTTTATGTCTATTTTTATGTATGTATTTACTTACTTTCTTAATTTTTTTTTTTACTTTTTAAAATTTACTTAATTGTTTTCTTTCTTTGGGAATGTAGATTCTTTCTTCCTTTCTTCCTTTCTTTCCTTCTTTCTGTCTCCTGACTGTCACTGGCTAAGAAAATGGTGGCCTCCATGTCACTGGTCAGCATAGCAGCTCCTAAAATGGAATTTGATGAAGGGATACATAGATAGATAGATAGATAGATAGATAGATAGATAGATAGATAGATAGATAGATAGATGGGATGCGCACACGCTCACACACACACACACACACACACACACACACACACACATATGCACGCACGTGCATGACATGTACAGATGGGGGGCGATTCCAATGTTTTCAGAGGAAGGTGCTCGCTGGTAATAATAAATGTGCTGGTAAATAAGGCTGGAAATAGCTGAATATTAAATCATTAAAACTCTTCAAATAAATAAAAAGCAATTCCATTTCTCTCTCTCTCTCTTTCTCACCATATACCAGCACATCTGAACTGACTGCAACATACAAAAGAAGAAGAAACACGGAAAGAAGACATCCCTGCTGGACAGGATCTGAGATGAGAATAAATTCATCGAATGGCTGCCAACAGCATTTCATTGAGAAGAGATTCCACATTTTATGCTGTACAGTTACTTAGTTAGATAGATAGATAAAGAGAGGCCTGTGAACTGGGGTGGGCTGTGGCTTCTCAGGTCACCTCAGGTCAGGGAGGGGCTGAGGAGTGTCCCATTGGCCTTGACAATAGGCAGGAGTCAGAGGTTAATGTCAGGGCAGGGCCTGAGAGTTCCTCAAAGGGAATGAATGGAGACCCTTGCTTACCTAAGAAATGCCTGACCTTGGAAAAGGACTTGTGGAAAGCAGGCCCTTGAAACTGTGGTTTCACGTCTTACTAGAAAGCTCCCTCTTGGAAGGGAAAGTCATCGTGATATCTTACTCTTTTCCCAAGGATACCCTACCTACCCTTCTGATCATTCTTACTGAATTAAGTCTTCCACTGCAAATAAATAAATAAATAAATAATAAATGAAGTGGGTGAGTGAGTGAGTGAGTGAGTAAGTAAGTAAGTAAGTAAACAAGCAAATACGTGGATGGACAAATAAATACAAAGTTTGCTGTTGTTGACTGACTTTTGATTTCATAATGAATCTCTCTCTCTCTCTCTCTCTCTCTCACACACACACACACACACACACACACACACTAAATATACAATAAAAGGAAGCATAACACCTTTACTCAGGGGGCAGAGTGAACTCTGAAAGTTTTCCAGGCGGGGGGGGGGGAGAGACAGAATATAAGAACAAAATGAGAAACAAGGAAAAATAGTGTTGGCTGGCTGGCCGGCTTTCAGTTCCCTGACAGAAATGAGCACATTGTGGAGGAAACACAAAGTTGTTACACTATGTGGGTGTGATGAGGAGAGATTGTGAGTGAGTGTCCTGTCAGAACAAAGTTAGTCCCATAGTTGATGAAATTCATTATCCCAAAACTTCAGCAGAATATATCCCAAGTTTGCAAATGTGTGATCAGCTTGTGACAGGTTGGGCTGGAGATGCTGAGAACTGGGGAGCCCTCAATGCAAGAGCAGACACTCATTCCCATGAAGAGGGAGAGAGGGAGGGAGGGAGGGAGGGAGGGATCATTCATTCCTATACTCAAGTTTAAAGAAAGATGAGTGGCTATCTATGGAGAGACCACTCACAGATATGAAAAATCATTTCCTAAAAATCAAATTTCTCAGTCAGTATGCAACTGCTATGGTGCTTCTCCTAGATAGAGCAAAACACACAAACAAACTGATTCCTTGATCTAGAGCCACAGTGCACATGCTGTGGAAAAGGGGACATGGCCAACTTGAATCACAATATTCATCAGAGCATGAAAAGAGCGTAAAAAGGACACAGAGGAGAGATAATTGTGGTCCTTCCTTCCTCCCTCCCTCCCTCCCTCCTTCCCTCCCTCCTTCCCTCAGGAAGTGACTGACAGATGAGACTTTGTCCAAGCAGGTTCTGTCTGAAATACCAGACTTGAGTTTCCCCCTCTGTGGGTATTAGCTAATCAGTCCTCCCTTCTTTCTGTAGGAAGGTGGTGCATGTCTCTCAGAACTTACCTGGTTTCCTCTGCACCAGGTGAACCAGGGAAAAGCTTTCTAAGCCTTATTCAGACCCATAGAGGCTGCGCTGTGTGTGACTTCAGAGACCTCAGGGAGTATAGGGGTGGGTGGGTGCTTGATGCTTCAGACTCATGTCATTGAAGGACATAACATAGTCTGGATTCACAGAGATTCACAACACAGAGCCATTGTCACTTACTAACAGCTCAGGACACCCAGAGCTAACAAGAAATTGCAGTCTCAGCCGGGCTTTAATCACAGCACACACACAGATCTCTGTGAATTCAAAGATGGCCTGATTTACAGAGTGAGTTTTAGGACAGCCCAAGATACAAAAAGAAACCCTTTCTTGAAAAACAAAGCAAAACAGCAAAAGAAAGAAAGACAAGGAAAAAGAAAAAAAATGGCAGTCTCTTTCCACTCTCTCCTCCATTGGCTCTTAAAGAGCTCTCAAGCTGAACTGGAGACCATGGTGTCACTCAAAACTGGGAAGCCAGAAACCTTAGGGGGGTCACAGGAGTCGGACTGACTGCAGCACTTGATGCCTCAACCCTGCTAATGGCTGTGATATAAGGCATGGTAAAATACGGGCTTTGGCAGAGCACTACTCCCCTTTCTCTATTATTATTGCTACACAACGAAAAGGACCGGGGGGGGGGGTGATGATGTGCAGTCAGTGCTGGTATTGAAATCTCACTGACTCCTTCCGCACTCCTTGTCAATTCCCGACTTTGTCAAATCAACTATCGTGAATCTTTGATGTGGGTTGGCCCTTTAGGAACTCAGAGAAACAAGACAGACAGACCTGTTTCATCCCAGAAACCTCCCAGTTCCTGAGCCCTAGCCCTGGAATTCTCAAAGCCATCACATCCAGAAATCTCTCTAGTCCCTGCTAGTGGTGAACTCACCTCGTCTTCCCCAGGACCACTAATTATTTCTCCATGTTTTCCTGTGAGATCTGAGGCCAGCTTTCTTCTTCCTCCCTCTGGCCTCTCCACGAACGATCTCCATTCTCTAGACAACATGTCTAGAACCGAGTCTTATAGGCACCGAGAGAGTGTGTCTTGAGGGCAGTTGGCGTTTCTAGGACACGAGTGACATCACAAAATTCCGAGAGCTCTCTGGGATACCGTGGAATTTCCAGAGAAGGGACTGCTGATGTCGTGAGGCACGGCCTTTACCTCCTTGCTGATATTTCTCCCCGAACTGACCGACCGACCGACCGACCGACCAACCGGAACCTGAGGTTTCCTTTCCAGGAGTCTCTCCTCCGACACAGAGGGAGCCATTCAGGATTTCCTCCTTCCAAAACCAGAAATTTCTCTCTGCTTCATTAATATCTTCTCACTACTTCCTGAACCCATGGGGAGTTAGTTAGTTGAACACTCACTTTTTTCATGAATGACCCTTCCTCCCTCTCCTGAACATCTCATATTACTGATTCATACTCAGTAAAACAGTAATATGAGAAATTAGGCCAGGAGGACATGGAAGATGAGGGTTGAGTCTTCTGAAGTGAACAAGCACTTAGGGAAGGCTAAACTTAAGGGAATTTGACTCTGAGTGGCAAGACATGAATAGCTGCTGCCAAGGCACAGATACAGGCACCAACTGGGCCCTCGGCATCCTCCTGCATCATCAGAGCTGTGTGGGAAACTCAGCCCAAAGGAGGGGCCGTGTTCAAAGGGAGAGGGCATTTTCGAGGACAGCACTGTTTTCTTTTTCTTCTTTCTTTCTTTCTTTCTTTCTTTCTTTCTTTCTTTCTTTCTTTCTTTTTTTTTTTCGAGACAGGGTTGTTCTGTAGTTTTTTTTTTTTTGGAGCCTGTCCTGGAACTAGCTCTTGTAGACCAGGCTGGTCTTGAACTCACATGCTTTCTTTTTTTTTTCTATTGGATATTTTTGACTTCTTTATCAAAGATCAGGTGTTCGAAGATGTGTGGATCGATATCCGGGTCTTCTATTCGGTTCCATTGGTCCTCCTGTCTGTTCTTATGCCAGGACCAGGCTGTTTTCAGAACTGTAGCTTACAGAGTGTTCTTGCAGGTGGGGCACAGAAGAGGTTAATTACGGTACCTTAGTTCTTCTGCTTTTCTAGCAGACCGGAGCCCAGCTGACAGGAATCCAGTAGAGATGGTGTCAAGGTTCACACTGACACTAACAGCTGTAACTTGAGCAGGATTTGTGATCCACATGAAATTTGCAATGAATTGCAGCAAATCTGTGACACTCTAACTTGCTCAGGCTCAGTATCTGAACATACAGATGTTTGCAATGATCACTGGCTTCAGGATTTTTTTTTTGTTGTTGTTGTTGTTGTTTTGTTTTTCCACGAGACAGGGTTTCCCTGTAGCTGAAGTTTAACGGCCTGGTGTTTTTGTGACTTACTGCTTCAAAGAACTTCTCCATTTCTTTATCCCTAAGGGAAAAGAAATATAATCACTAAATACATTTAAGTGTCTTTCAACCATTTTAGATCCCTCTGTTGAGAGTTCTCTGTTTAGGTCTGTACTCCATTTTTTAAAATTGGATTATTTGTTCTTTGGATGACCTATTTCTCGACTTCTTTGTGTATTTTGGAGATTAGTGAAGATCTTTTCCCATTCTGTAAGGCCGTCGTTTTGTCTTGTTGGCCATGTTCTTTGCTTTACAGAAGCTTTTCAGTTTCAGGAGGTCTCACTTATTAATTGTTTCTCTCAGTGTCTGTTTTTTTTTCTTTTTTTTTTTCTTTCTTTCTTTTTTCTTTTTTTTCTTTTTTTCTTTTTTTCTTTTTTTCTTCTTCTTCTTTTCTTTTTTTTTCTTTTTTTTCTCTCTTTAGTTTTTTTCTTTGTTCTTTTGTTTTGTTTTGTTTTTCTTTTTTTTTTCTTTTTTCTTTTTTTTCTTTTTCTCTCAGTGTCTGTGCTACTGGGGTTCTATTTAGCAAGCGTTCTCCTGTGCCAATGTGTTCAAGTGCATTTGATATTTTTATTTTTATATTCTTTTATTGTGGATGAAGTCAATTATTTGAACTCTCAAATATTTTTATTGTTATTATCTCTCTATTTGTTTGCTTATTTGTGGTTGTTCACCAACTTGACTATCTAGAGGAAGTAAAAGTCGTAACAAGGTTTCCGTAGGTGAACCTGCGGAAGGATCATTAACGTGAGAGAGCAGCGGCGGCGGCTCTGCCCGCCCGCTCGCCTGCCTCGCCCGAGTTCTCGCCGGGAGGCGCGCTCCCCGGGTCGCACGTGTGTTGTGCGCACGGAAGTGTGCGTGCGCACGGGCGCGCGTGGCGGTCGTGAGAGAGAGGTCGAGAGAGGGGGAAGGGGGACGGGCGCCGGCTCGCCCGCCCTCCTCGCCCCGTCCGAGGACCCGTGTCTGGCTCTGCCGCTGGCGGCTCACGGCGGACGGCGGCTCTCTTCCCGCTCTCGCTCTCCTCCGTCCACTCCCGCTGCTTGCCTCACCGCACCGCAGCGGCCCGCGGGTGTGTCCCCTCTTTCCCGGGCGCGCGCCTTTCCCTCTCCATCCCTCTTCCCGGGGGAGGATGGGCGAGGGTCTGGCGGCGCCCCGGGCCCCCTCTCGCCGCCGACCTCCGCTCGCGTGCCGTGGCGCCGCTGCGCGTGTGTCAGGGAGGCGGCGGAGGTTGGGCGCACTTTTTTTTCCCCCCTCTCCACCTCCTTCTCCAAAGGACCGGGGTAGACCAGTAGTCCCTCCCACCGGGCGGGAGGCCATTTTTTTCCCCCGGGGATGCGGCGGGTCGACCAGATGTCCCGCTGGACTCTTTTTTTTTTTTTTAATGTATAATATATATTATATCTTCCTAGACCTGACGGGTCGACCAGTTGTCTCTGTGCACTTCCTTTTTTTTTGACGGACTGGAAGCGGGTCGACCAGTTGTCCGATTAAATATTTGGCCTTAAAATGCTAAGTACCGGGGTCGACCAGTTGGCCTTGTGAACTTGGGTCGACCAGTTGTCTTTTTCCATGTCTTGATTGAATGATGTCATTCTTCAATGTGTTGGTGGTTAGTTTATCTCTTTTGTTCTCTATGCCAACACGCCCCACTCACCAAACACTTTTTTTTAATTTATTTATTTACTTATTTTTATTTTACTTTTTTATTATTTATTTATTTATTTATACATACATACATACATCCTGTCTATCTGTCCAGATGGGGCAGGGGTAGAAGGGGCTAGCTATGAGAGGAAGGTGCTCGGTGGGCATCCAGTTGTAAATAAGGCTGGGAATAAATAGCTGAATATTAATTCATTTGAGTAATATTAAAACTGTTCAAGTAGAAAACAATTGCTTTCTTTTTCTGTTTGCCCAGAGATCTGACTGACTGCAACTTGGAAAGAAGACGGCCCTGCTGGACAGAGACCTCCCTCCTGCTTTGGGTGGGTCGACCAGTTTACATGTTTATTTCCACGTTTTGTCTTTTATGGATTGAATGGATGTGTCTCTCTCTCTTTTTTTTTTTTTTTTGGTTTTTCGAGACAGGGTTTCTCTGTGGCTTTGGAGCCTGTTCTGGAACTAGCACTGTAGACCAGGCTGGTCTCGAACTCACAGAGATCTGCCTACCTCTGCCTCCCGAGTACTGGGATTAAAGGCGTGCGCCACCATCGCCCGGCTCTCTTTTTTTTTTTCACGATTGCTTGCTTGCTTGCTTGCTTACTTACTTACTTACTTACTATCTGTTCAGCCCATCTCATTTACTTACTTCTTTAAAAAAAAATGACCCACCTAGTTATTTACTTACTTACTTACTTACTTACTTGTTCATTCATTCCTTCATTTCCTTATCTTCTTTCATATATCTGTTTATTTATCTGCTGATTTAGCGTGACTCATTTACTTATTGAATGTTTCAATTATTATTTAGTTTTATTCATTTATTCATTCTTTATGTCTATTTTTATGTATGTATTTACTTACTTTCTTAATTTTTTTTTTTACTTTTTAAAATTTACTTAATTGTTTTCTTTCTTTGGGAATGTAGATTCTTTCTTCCTTTCTTCCTTTCTTTCCTTCTTTCTGTCTCCTGACTGTCACTGGCTAAGAAAATGGTGGCCTCCATGTCACTGGTCAGCATAGCAGCTCCTAAAATGGAATTTGATGAAGGGATACATAGATAGATAGATAGATAGATAGATAGATAGATAGATAGATAGATAGATAGATAGATAGATGGGATGCGCACACGCTCACACACACACACACACACACACACACACACACACACATATGCACGCACGTGCATGACATGTACAGATGGGGGGCGATTCCAATGTTTTCAGAGGAAGGTGCTCGCTGGTAATAATAAATGTGCTGGTAAATAAGGCTGGAAATAGCTGAATATTAAATCATTAAAACTCTTCAAATAAATAAAAAGCAATTCCATTTCTCTCTCTCTCTCTTTCTCACCATATACCAGCACATCTGAACTGACTGCAACATACAAAAGAAGAAGAAACACGGAAAGAAGACATCCCTGCTGGACAGGATCTGAGATGAGAATAAATTCATCGAATGGCTGCCAACAGCATTTCATTGAGAAGAGATTCCACATTTTATGCTGTACAGTTACTTAGTTAGATAGATAGATAAAGAGAGGCCTGTGAACTGGGGTGGGCTGTGGCTTCTCAGGTCACCTCAGGTCAGGGAGGGGCTGAGGAGTGTCCCATTGGCCTTGACAATAGGCAGGAGTCAGAGGTTAATGTCAGGGCAGGGCCTGAGAGTTCCTCAAAGGGAATGAATGGAGACCCTTGCTTACCTAAGAAATGCCTGACCTTGGAAAAGGACTTGTGGAAAGCAGGCCCTTGAAACTGTGGTTTCACGTCTTACTAGAAAGCTCCCTCTTGGAAGGGAAAGTCATCGTGATATCTTACTCTTTTCCCAAGGATACCCTACCTACCCTTCTGATCATTCTTACTGAATTAAGTCTTCCACTGCAAATAAATAAATAAATAAATAATAAATGAAGTGGGTGAGTGAGTGAGTGAGTGAGTAAGTAAGTAAGTAAGTAAACAAGCAAATACGTGGATGGACAAATAAATACAAAGTTTGCTGTTGTTGACTGACTTTTGATTTCATAATGAATCTCTCTCTCTCTCTCTCTCTCTCTCACACACACACACACACACACACACACTAAATATACAATAAAAGGAAGCATAACACCTTTACTCAGGGGGCAGAGTGAACTCTGAAAGTTTTCCAGGCGGGGGGGGGGGGGAGAGACAGAATATAAGAACAAAATGAGAAACAAGGAAAAATAGTGTTGGCTGGCTGGCCGGCTTTCAGTTCCCTGACAGAAATGAGCACATTGTGGAGGAAACACAAAGTTGTTACACTATGTGGGTGTGATGAGGAGAGATTGTGAGTGAGTGTCCTGTCAGAACAAAGTTAGTCCCATAGTTGATGAAATTCATTATCCCAAAACTTCAGCAGAATATATCCCAAGTTTGCAAATGTGTGATCAGCTTGTGACAGGTTGGGCTGGAGATGCTGAGAACTGGGGAGCCCTCAATGCAAGAGCAGACACTCATTCCCATGAAGAGGGAGAGAGGGAGGGAGGGAGGGAGGGAGGGATCATTCATTCCTATACTCAAGTTTAAAGAAAGATGAGTGGCTATCTATGGAGAGACCACTCACAGATATGAAAAATCATTTCCTAAAAATCAAATTTCTCAGTCAGTATGCAACTGCTATGGTGCTTCTCCTAGATAGAGCAAAACACACAAACAAACTGATTCCTTGATCTAGAGCCACAGTGCACATGCTGTGGAAAAGGGGACATGGCCAACTTGAATCACAATATTCATCAGAGCATGAAAAGAGCGTAAAAAGGACACAGAGGAGAGATAATTGTGGTCCTTCCTTCCTCCCTCCCTCCCTCCCTCCTTCCCTCCCTCCTTCCCTCAGGAAGTGACTGACAGATGAGACTTTGTCCAAGCAGGTTCTGTCTGAAATACCAGACTTGAGTTTCCCCCTCTGTGGGTATTAGCTAATCAGTCCTCCCTTCTTTCTGTAGGAAGGTGGTGCATGTCTCTCAGAACTTACCTGGTTTCCTCTGCACCAGGTGAACCAGGGAAAAGCTTTCTAAGCCTTATTCAGACCCATAGAGGCTGTGCTGTGTGTGACTTCAGAGACCTCAGGGAGTATAGGGGTGGGTGGGTGCTTGATGCTTCAGACTCATGTCATTGAAGGACATAACATAGTCTGGATTCACAGAGATTCACAACACAGAGCCATTGTCACTTACTAACAGCTCAGGACACCCAGAGCTAACAAGAAATTGCAGTCTCAGCCGGGCTTTAATCACAGCACACACACAGATCTCTGTGAATTCAAAGATGGCCTGATTTACAGAGTGAGTTTTAGGACAGCCCAAGATACAAAAAGAAACCCTTTCTTGAAAAACAAAGCAAAACAGCAAAAGAAAGAAAGACAAGGAAAAAGAAAAAAATGGCAGTCTCTTTCCACTCTCTCCTCCATTGGCTCTTAAAGAGCTCTCAAGCTGAACTGGAGACCATGGTGTCACTCAAAACTGGGAAGCCAGAAACCTTAGGGGGGTCACAGGAGTCGGACTGACTGCAGCACTTGATGCCTCAACCCTGCTAATGGCTGTGATATAAGGCATGGTAAAATACGGGCTTTGGCAGAGCACTACTCCCCTTTCTCTATTATTATTGCTACACAACGAAAAGGACCGGGGGGGGGGGGGTGATGATGTGCAGTCAGTGCTGGTATTGAAATCTCACTGACTCCTTCCGCACTCCTTGTCAATTCCCGACTTTGTCAAATCAACTATCGTGAATCTTTGATGTGGGTTGGCCCTTTAGGAACTCAGAGAAACAAGACAGACAGACCTGTTTCATCCCAGAAACCTCCCAGTTCCTGAGCCCTAGCCCTGGAATTCTCAAAGCCATCACATCCAGAAATCTCTCTAGTCCCTGCTAGTGGTGAACTCACCTCGTCTTCCCCAGGACCACTAATTATTTCTCCATGTTTTCCTGTGAGATCTGAGGCCAGCTTTCTTCTTCCTCCCTCTGGCCTCTCCACGAACGATCTCCATTCTCTAGACAACATGTCTAGAACCGAGTCTTATAGGCACCGAGAGAGTGTGTCTTGAGGGCAGTTGGCGTTTCTAGGACACGAGTGACATCACAAAATTCCGAGAGCTCTCTGGGATACCGTGGAATTTCCAGAGAAGGGACTGCTGATGTCGTGAGGCACGGCCTTTACCTCCTTGCTGATATTTCTCCCCGAACTGACCGACCGACCGACCGACCGACCAACCGGAACCTGAGGTTTCCTTTCCAGGAGTCTCTCCTCCGACACAGAGGGAGCCATTCAGGATTTACTCCTTCCAAAACCAGAAATTTCTCTCTGCTTCATTAATATCTTCTCACTACTTCCTGAACCCATGGGGAGTTAGTTAGTTGAACACTCACTTTTTTCATGAATGACCCTTCCTCCCTCTCCTGAACATCTCATATTACTGATTCATACTCAGTAAAACAGTAATATGAGAAATTAGGCCAGGAGGACATGGAAGATGAGGGTTGAGTCTTCTGAAGTGAACAAGCACTTAGGGAAGGCTAAACTTAAGGGAATTTGACTCTGAGTGGCAAGACATGAATAGCTGCTGCCAAGGCACAGATACAGGCACCAACTGGGCCCTCGGCATCCTCCTGCATCATCAGAGCTGTGTGGGAAACTCAGCCCAAAGGAGGGGCCGTGTTCAAAGGGAGAGGGCATTTTCGAGGACAGCACTGTTTTCTTTTTCTTCTTTCTTTCTTTCTTTCTTTCTTTCTTTCTTTCTTTCTTTCTTTTTTTTTTTCGAGACAGGGTTGTTCTGTAGTTTTTTTTTTTTTGGAGCCTGTCCTGGAACTAGCTCTTGTAGACCAGGCTGGTCTTGAACTCACATGCTTTCTTTTTTTTTTCTATTGGATATTTTTGACTTCTTTATCAAAGATCAGGTGTTCGAAGATGTGTGGATCGATATCCGGGTCTTCTATTCGGTTCCATTGGTCCTCCTGTCTGTTCTTATGCCAGGACCAGGCTGTTTTCAGAACTGTAGCTTACAGAGTGTTCTTGCAGGTGGGGCACAGAAGAGGTTAATTACGGTACCTTAGTTCTTCTGCTTTTCTAGCAGACCGGAGCCCAGCTGACAGGAATCCAGTAGAGATGGTGTCAAGGTTCACACTGACACTAACAGCTGTAACTTGAGCAGGATTTGTGATCCACATGAAATTTGCAATGAATTGCAGCAAATCTGTGACACTCTAACTTGCTCAGGCTCAGTATCTGAACATACAGATGTTTGCAATGATCACTGGCTTCAGGATTTTTTTTTTGTTGTTGTTGTTGTTGTTTTGTTTTTCCACGAGACAGGGTTTCCCTGTAGCTGAAGTTTAACGGCCTGGTGTTTTTGTGACTTACTGCTTCAAAGAACTTCTCCATTTCTTTATCCCTAAGGGAAAAGAAATATAATCACTAAATACATTTAAGTGTCTTTCAACCATTTTAGATCCCTCTGTTGAGAGTTCTCTGTTTAGGTCTGTACTCCATTTTTTAAAATTGGATTATTTGTTCTTTGGATGACCTATTTCTCGACTTCTTTGTGTATTTTGGAGATTAGTGAAGATCTTTTCCCATTCTGTAAGGCCGTCGTTTTGTCTTGTTGGCCATGTTCTTTGCTTTACAGAAGCTTTTCAGTTTCAGGAGGTCTCACTTATTAATTGTTTCTCTCAGTGTCTGTTTTTTTTTCTTTTTTTTTTTCTTTCTTTCTTTTTTCTTTTTTTTCTTTTTTTCTTTTTTTCTTTTTTTCTTCTTCTTCTTTTCTTTTTTTTTCTTTTTTTTCTCTCTTTAGTTTTTTTCTTTGTTCTTTTGTTTTGTTTTGTTTTTCTTTTTTTTTTCTTTTTTCTTTTTTTTCTTTTTCTCTCAGTGTCTGTGCTACTGGGGTTCTATTTAGCAAGCGTTCTCCTGTGCCAATGTGTTCAAGTGCATTTGATATTTTTATTTTTATATTCTTTTATTGTGGATGAAGTCAATTATTTGAACTCTCAAATATTTTTATTGTTATTATCTCTCTATTTGTTTGCTTATTTGTGGTTGTTCACCAACTTGACTATCTAGAGGAAGTAAAAGTCGTAACAAGGTTTCCGTAGGTGAACCTGCGGAAGGATCATTAACGTGAGAGAGCAGCGGCGGCGGCTCTGCCCGCCCGCTCGCCTGCCTCGCCCGAGTTCTCGCCGGGAGGCGCGCTCCCCGGGTCGCACGTGTGTTGTGCGCACGGAAGTGTGCGTGCGCACGGGCGCGCGTGGCGGTCGTGAGAGAGAGGTCGAGAGAGGGGGAAGGGGGACGGGCGCCGGCTCGCCCGCCCTCCTCGCCCCGTCCGAGGACCCGTGTCTGGCTCTGCCGCTGGCGGCTCACGGCGGACGGCGGCTCTCTTCCCGCTCTCGCTCTCCTCCGTCCACTCCCGCTGCTTGCCTCACCGCACCGCAGCGGCCCGCGGGTGTGTCCCCTCTTTCCCGGGCGCGCGCCTTTCCCTCTCCATCCCTCTTCCCGGGGGAGGATGGGCGAGGGTCTGGCGGCGCCCCGGGCCCCCTCTCGCCGCCGACCTCCGCTCGCGTGCCGTGGCGCCGCTGCGCGTGTGTCAGGGAGGCGGCGGAGGTTGGGCGCACTTTTTTTTCCCCCCTCTCCACCTCCTTCTCCAAAGGACCGGGGTAGACCAGTAGTCCCTCCCACCGGGCGGGAGGCCATTTTTTTCCCCCGGGGATGCGGCGGGTCGACCAGATGTCCCGCTGGACTCTTTTTTTTTTTTTTAATGTATAATATATATTATATCTTCCTAGACCTGACGGGTCGACCAGTTGTCTCTGTGCACTTCCTTTTTTTTTGACGGACTGGAAGCGGGTCGACCAGTTGTCCGATTAAATATTTGGCCTTAAAATGCTAAGTACCGGGGTCGACCAGTTGGCCTTGTGAACTTGGGTCGACCAGTTGTCTTTTTCCATGTCTTGATTGAATGATGTCATTCTTCAATGTGTTGGTGGTTAGTTTATCTCTTTTGTTCTCTATGCCAACACGCCCCACTCACCAAACACTTTTTTTTTAATTTATTTATTTACTTATTTTTATTTTACTTTTTTATTATTTATTTATTTATTTATACATATATACATACATCCTGTCTATCTGTCCAGATGGGGCAGGGGTAGAAGGGGCTAGCTATGAGAGGAAGGTGCTCGGTGGGCATCCAGTTGTAAATAAGGCTGGGAATAAATAGCTGAATATTAATTCATTTGAGTAATATTAAAACTGTTCAAGTAGAAAACAATTGCTTTCTTTTTCTGTTTGCCCAGAGATCTGACTGACTGCAACTTGGAAAGAAGACGACCCTGCTGGACAGAGACCTCCCTCCTGCTTTGGGTGGGTCGACCAGTTTACATGTTTATTTCCACGTTTTGTCTTTTATGGATTGAATGGATGTGTCTCTCTCTTTTTTTTTTTTTTTTTTTTGGTTTTTCGAGACAGGGTTTCTCTGTGGCTTTGGAGCCTGTCCTGGAACTAGCACTGTAGACCAGGCTGGTCTCGAACTCACAGAGATCCGCCTACCTCTGCCTCCCGAGTACTGTGATTAAAGGCGTGCGCCACCATCGCCCGGCTCTCATTTTTTTTTTTCACGATTGCTTGCTTGCTTGCTTGCTTACTTACTTACTTACTTACTATCTGTTCAGCCCATCTCATTTACTTACTTCTTTAAAAAAAATGACCCACCTAGTTATTTACTTACTTACTTACTTACTTACTTGTTCATTCATTCCTTCACTTCCTTATCTTCTTTCATATATCTGTTTATTTATCTGCTGATTTAGCGTGACTCATTTACTTATTGAATGTTTCAATTATTATTTAGTTTTATTCATTTATTCATTCTTTATGTCTATTTTTATGTATGTATTTACTTACTTTCTTATTTTTTTTTTACTTTTTAAAATTTACTTAATTTTTTTTCTTTCTTTGGGAATGTTGATTATTTCTTCCTTTCTTCCTTTCTTTCCTTCTTTCTGTCTCCTGACTGTCACTGGCTAAGAAAATGGTGGCCTCCATGTCACTGGTCAGCATAGCAGCTCCTAAAATGGAATTTGATGAAGGGATACATAGATAGATAGATAGATAGATAGATAGATAGATAGATAGATAGATTGGATGCGCACACGCTCACACACACACACACACACACACACATATGCACGCACGTGCATGACATGTACAGATGGGGGGCGATTCCAATGTTTTCAGAGGAAGGTGCTCGCTGGTAATAATAAATGTGCTGGTAAATAAGGCTGGAAATAGCTGAATATTAAATCATTAAAACTCTTCAAATAAATAAAAAGCAATTCCATTTCTCTCTCTCTCTCTTTCTCACCATATACCAGCACATCTGAACTGACTGCAACATACAAAAGAAGAAGAAACACGGAAAGAAGACATCCCTGCTGGACAGGATCTGAGATGAGAATAAATTCATCGAATGGCTGCCAACAGCATTTCATTGAGAAGAGATTCCACATTTTATGCTGTACAGTTACTTAGTTAGATAGATAGATAAAGAGAGGCCTGTGAACTGGGGTGGGCTGTGGCTTCTCAGGTCACCCCAGGTCAGGGAGGGGCTGAGGAGTGTCCCATTGGCCTTGACAATAGGCAGGAGTCAGAGGTTAATGTCAGGGCAGGGCCTGAGAGTTCCTCAAAGGGAATGAATGGAGACCCTTGCTTACCTAAGAAATGCCTGACCTTGGAAAAGGACTTGTGGAAAGCGGGCCCTTGAAACTGTGGTTTCACGTCTTACTAGAAAGCTCCCTCTTGGAAGGGAAAGTCATCATGATATCTTACTCTTTTCCCAAGGATACCCTACCTACCCTTCTGATCATTCTTACTGAATTAAGTCTTCCACTGCAAATAAATAAATAAATAAATAATAAATGAAGTGGGTGAGTGAGTGAGTGAGTGAGTGAGTAAGTAAGTAAGTAAGTAAGTAAACAAGCAAATACGTGGATGGACAAATAAATACAAAGTTTGCTGTTGTTGACTGACTTTTGATTTCATAATGAATCTCTCTCTCTCTCTCTCTCTCACACACACACACACACACACACACTAAATATACAATAAAAGGAAGCATAACACCTTTACTCAGGGGGCAGAGTGAACTCTGAAAGTTTTCCAGGCGGGGGGGGGGGGGAGAGACAGAATATAAGAACAAAATGAGAAACAAGGAAAAATAGTGTTGGCTGGCTGGCCGGCTTTCAGTTCCCTGACAGAAATGAGCACATTGTGGAGGAAACACAAAGTTGTTACACTATGTGGGTGTGATGAGGAGAGATTGTGAGTGAGTGTCCTGTCAGAACAAAGTTAGTCCCATAGTTGATGAAATTCATTATCCCAAAACTTCAGCAGAATATATCCCAAGTTTGCAAATGTGTGATCAGCTTGTGACAGGTTGGGCTGGAGATGCTGAGAACTGGGGAGCCCTCAATGCAAGAGCAGACACTCATTCCCATGAAGAGGGAGAGAGGGAGGGAGGGAGGGAGGGATCATTCATTCCTATACTCAAGTTTAAAGAAAGATGAGTGGCTATCTATGGAGAGACCACTCACAGATATGAAAAATCATTTCCTAAAAATCAAATTTCTCAGTCAGTATGCAACTGCTATGGTGCTTCTCCTAGATAGAGCAAAACACACAAACAAACTGATTCCTTGATCTAGAGCCACAGTGCACATGCTGTGGAAAAGGGGACATGGCCAACTTGAATCACAATATTCATCAGAGCATGAAAAGAGCGTAAAAAGGACACAGAGGAGAGATAATTGTGGTCCTTCCTTCCTCCCTCCCTCCCTCCCTCCTTCCCTCCCTCCTTCCCTCAGGAAGTGACTGACAGATGAGACTTTGTCCAAGCAGGTTCTGTCTGAAATACCAGACTTGAGTTTCCCCCTCTGTGGGTATTAGCTAATCAGTCCTCCCTTCTTTCTGTAGGAAGGTGGTGCATGTCTCTCAGAACTTACCTGGTTTCCTCTGCACCAGGTGAACCAGGGAAAAGCTTTCTAAGCCTTATTCAGACCCATAGAGGCTGCGCTGTGTGTGACTTCAGAGACCTCAGGGAGTATAGGGGTGGGTGGGTGCTTGATGCTTCAGACTCATGTCATTGAAGGACATAACATAGTCTGGATTCACAGAGATTCACAACACAGAGCCATTGTCACTTACTAACAGCTCAGGACACCCAGAGCTAACAAGAAATTGCAGTCTCAGCCGGGCTTTAATCACAGCACACACACAGATCTCTGTGAATTCAAAGATGGCCTGATTTACAGAGTGAGTTTTAGGACAGCCCAAGATACAAAAAGAAACCCTTTCTTGAAAAACAAAGCAAAACAGCAAAAGAAAGAAAGACAAGGAAAAAGAAAAAAAATGGCAGTCTCTTTCCACTCTCTCCTCCATTGGCTCTTAAAGAGCTCTCAAGCTGAACTGGAGACCATGGTGTCACTCAAAACTGGGAAGCCAGAAACCTTAGGGGGGTCACAGGAGTCGGACTGACTGCAGCACTTGATGCCTCAACCCTGCTAATGGCTGTGATATAAGGCATGGTAAAATACGGGCTTTGGCAGAGCACTACTCCCCTTTCTCTATTATTATTGCTACACAACGAAAAGGACCGGGGGGGGGGGTGATGATGTGCAGTCAGTGCTGGTATTGAAATCTCACTGACTCCTTCCGCACTCCTTGTCAATTCCCGACTTTGTCAAATCAACTATCGTGAATCTTTGATGTGGGTTGGCCCTTTAGGAACTCAGAGAAACAAGACAGACAGACCTGTTTCATCCCAGAAACCTCCCAGTTCCTGAGCCCTAGCCCTGGAATTCTCAAAGCCATCACATCCAGAAATCTCTCTAGTCCCTGCTAGTGGTGAACTCACCTCGTCTTCCCCAGGACCACTAATTATTTCTCCATGTTTTCCTGTGAGATCTGAGGCCAGCTTTCTTCTTCCTCCCTCTGGCCTCTCCACGAACGATCTCCATTCTCTAGACAACATGTCTAGAACCGAGTCTTATAGGCACCGAGAGAGTGTGTCTTGAGGGCAGTTGGCGTTTCTAGGACACGAGTGACATCACAAAATTCCGAGAGCTCTCTGGGATACCGTGGAATTTCCAGAGAAGGGACTGCTGATGTCGTGAGGCACGGCCTTTACCTCCTTGCTGATATTTCTCCCCGAACTGACCGACCGACCGACCGACCGACCAACCGGAACCTGAGGTTTCCTTTCCAGGAGTCTCTCCTCCGACACAGAGGGAGCCATTCAGGATTTACTCCTTCCAAAACCAGAAATTTCTCTCTGCTTCATTAATATCTTCTCACTACTTCCTGAACCCATGGGGAGTTAGTTAGTTGAACACTCACTTTTTTCATGAATGACCCTTCCTCCCTCTCCTGAACATCTCATATTACTGATTCATACTCAGTAAAACAGTAATATGAGAAATTAGGCCAGGAGGACATGGAAGATGAGGGTTGAGTCTTCTGAAGTGAACAAGCACTTAGGGAAGGCTAAACTTAAGGGAATTTGACTCTGAGTGGCAAGACATGAATAGCTGCTGCCAAGGCACAGATACAGGCACCAACTGGGCCCTCGGCATCCTCCTGCATCATCAGAGCTGTGTGGGAAACTCAGCCCAAAGGAGGGGCCGTGTTCAAAGGGAGAGGGCATTTTCGAGGACAGCACTGTTTTCTTTTTCTTCTTTCTTTCTTTCTTTCTTTCTTTCTTTTTTTTTTTCGAGACAGGGTTGTTCTGTAGTTTTTTTTTTTTTGGAGCCTGTCCTGGAACTAGCTCTTGTAGACCAGGCTGGTCTTGAACTCACATGCTTTCTTTTTTTTTCTATTGGATATTTTTGACTTCTTTATCAAAGATCAGGTGTTCGAAGATGTGTGGATCGATATCCGGGTCTTCTATTCGGTTCCATTGGTCCTCCTGTCTGTTCTTATGCCAGGACCAGGCTGTTTTCAGAACTGTAGCTTACAGAGTGTTCTTGCAGGTGGGGCACAGAAGAGGTTAATTACGGTACCTTAGTTCTTCTGCTTTTCTAGCAGACCGGAGCCCAGCTGACAGGAATCCAGTAGAGATGGTGTCAAGGTTCACACTGACACTAACAGCTGTAACTTGAGCAGGATTTGTGATCCACATGAAATTTGCAATGAATTGCAGCAAATCTGTGACACTCTAACTTGCTCAGGCTCAGTATCTGAACATACAGATGTTTGCAATGATCACTGGCTTCAGGATTTTTTTTTTTGTTGTTGTTGTTGTTGTTTTGTTTTTCCACGAGACAGGGTTTCCCTGTAGCTGAAGTTTAACGGCCTGGTGTTTTTGTGACTTACTGCTTCAAAGAACTTCTCCATTTCTTTATCCCTAAGGGAAAAGAAATATAATCACTAAATACATTTAAGTGTCTTTCAACCATTTTAGATCCCTCTGTTGAGAGTTCTCTGTTTAGGTCTGTACTCCATTTTTTAAAATTGGATTATTTGTTCTTTGGATGACCTATTTCTCGACTTCTTTGTGTATTTTGGAGATTAGTGAAGATCTTTTCCCATTCTGTAAGGCCGTCGTTTTGTCTTGTTGGCCATGTTCTTTGCTTTACAGAAGCTTTTCAGTTTCAGGAGGTCTCACTTATTAATTGTTTCTCTCAGTGTCTGTTTTTTTTTCTTTTTTTTTTTCTTTCTTTCTTTTTTCTTTTTTTTCTTTTTTTCTTTTTTTCTTTTTTTCTTCTTCTTCTTTTCTTTTTTTTTCTTTTTTTTCTCTCTTTAGTTTTTTTCTTTGTTCTTTTGTTTTGTTTTGTTTTTCTTTTTTTTTTCTTTTTTCTTTTTTTTCTTTTTCTCTCAGTGTCTGTGCTACTGGGGTTCTATTTAGCAAGCGTTCTCCTGTGCCAATGTGTTCAAGTGCATTTGATATTTTTATTTTTATATTCTTTTATTGTGGATGAAGTCAATTATTTGAACTCTCAAATATTTTTATTGTTATTATCTCTCTATTTGTTTGCTTATTTGTGGTTGTTCACCAACTTGACTATCTAGAGGAAGTAAAAGTCGTAACAAGGTTTCCGTAGGTGAACCTGCGGAAGGATCATTAACGTGAGAGAGCAGCGGCGGCGGCTCTGCCCGCCCGCTCGCCTGCCTCGCCCGAGTTCTCGCCGGGAGGCGCGCTCCCCGGGTCGCACGTGTGTTGTGCGCACGGAAGTGTGCGTGCGCACGGGCGCGCGTGGTGGTCGTGAGAGAGAGGTCGAGAGAGGGGGAAGGGGGACGGGTGCCGGCTCGCCCGCCCTCCTCGCCCCGTCCGAGGACCCGTGTCTGGCTCTGCCGCTGGCGGCTCACGGCGGACGGCGGCTCTCTTCCCGCTCTCGCTCTCCTCCGTCCACTCCCGCTGCTTGCCTCACCGCACCGCAGCGGCCCGCGGGTGTGTCCCCTCTTTCCCGGGCGCGCGCCTTTCCCTCTCCATCCCTCTTCCCGGGGGAGGATGGGCGAGGGTCTGGCGGCGCCCCGGGCCCCCTCTCGCCGCCGACCTCCGCTCGCGTGCCGTGGCGCCGCTGCGCGTGTGTCAGGGAGGCGGCGGAGGTTGGGCGCACTTTTTTTTCCCCCCTCTCCACCTCCTTCTCCAAAGGACCGGGGTAGACCAGTAGTCCCTCCCACCGGGCGGGAGGCCATTTTTTTCCCCCGGGGATGCGGCGGGTCGACCAGATGTCCCGCTGGACTCTTTTTTTTTTTTTTTAATGTATAATATATATTATATCTTCCTAGACCTGACGGGTCGACCAGTTGTCTCTGTGCACTTCCTTTTTTTTTGACGGACTGGAAGCGGGTCGACCAGTTGTCCGATTAAATATTTGGCCTTAAAATGCTAAGTACCGGGGTCGACCAGTTGGCCTTGTGAACTTGGGTCGACCAGTTGTCTTTTTCCATGTCTTGATTGAATGATGTCATTCTTCAATGTGTTGGTGGTTAGTTTATCTCTTTTGTTCTCTATGCCAACACGCCCCACTCACCAAACACTTTTTTTTTTAATTTATTTATTTACTTATTTTTATTTTACTTTTTTATTATTTATTTATTTATTTATACATATATACATACATCCTGTCTATCTGTCCAGATGGGGCAGGGGTAGAAGGGGCTAGCTATGAGAGGAAGGTGCTCGGTGGGCATCCAGTTGTAAATAAGGCTGGGAATAAATAGCTGAATATTAATTCATTTGAGTAATATTAAAACTGTTCAAGTAGAAAACAATTGCTTTCTTTTTCTGTTTGCCCAGAGATCTGACTGACTGCAACTTGGAAAGAAGACGACCCTGCTGGACAGAGACCTCCCTCCTGCTTTGGGTGGGTCGACCAGTTTACATGTTTATTTCCACGTTTTGTCTTTTATGGATTGAATGGATGTGTCTCTCTCTTTTTTTTTTTTTTTTTTTGGTTTTTCGAGACAGGGTTTCTCTGTGGCTTTGGAGCCTGTCCTGGAACTAGCACTGTAGACCAGGCTGGTCTCGAACTCACAGAGATCCGCCTACCTCTGCCTCCCGAGTACTGTGATTAAAGGCGTGCGCCACCATCGCCCGGCTCTCATTTTTTTTTTTCACGATTGCTTGCTTGCTTGCTTGCTTACTTACTTACTTACTTACTATCTGTTCAGCCCATCTCATTTACTTACTTCTTTAAAAAAAATGACCCACCTAGTTATTTACTTACTTACTTACTTACTTACTTGTTCATTCATTCCTTCACTTCCTTATCTTCTTTCATATATCTGTTTATTTATCTGCTGATTTAGCGTGACTCATTTACTTATTGAATGTTTCAATTATTATTTAGTTTTATTCATTTATTCATTCTTTATGTCTATTTTTATGTATGTATTTACTTACTTTCTTATTTTTTTTTTACTTTTTAAAATTTACTTAATTTTTTTTCTTTCTTTGGGAATGTTGATTATTTCTTCCTTTCTTCCTTTCTTTCCTTCTTTCTGTCTCCTGACTGTCACTGGCTAAGAAAATGGTGGCCTCCATGTCACTGGTCAGCATAGCAGCTCCTAAAATGGAATTTGATGAAGGGATACATAGATAGATAGATAGATAGATAGATAGATAGATAGATAGATAGATAGATAGATAGATTGGATGCGCACACGCTCACACACACACACACACACACACACATATGCACGCACGTGCATGACATGTACAGATGGGGGGCGATTCCAATGTTTTCAGAGGAAGGTGCTCGCTGGTAATAATAAATGTGCTGGTAAATAAGGCTGGAAATAGCTGAATATTAAATCATTAAAACTCTTCAAATAAATAAAAAGCAATTCCATTTCTCTCTCTCTCTCTTTCTCACCATATACCAGCACATCTGAACTGACTGCAACATACAAAAGAAGAAGAAACACGGAAAGAAGACATCCCTGCTGGACAGGATCTGAGATGAGAATAAATTCATCGAATGGCTGCCAACAGCATTTCATTGAGAAGAGATTCCACATTTTATGCTGTACAGTTACTTAGTTAGATAGATAGATAAAGAGAGGCCTGTGAACTGGGGTGGGCTGTGGCTTCTCAGGTCACCTCAGGTCAGGGAGGGGCTGAGGAGTGTCCCATTGGCCTTGACAATAGGCAGGAGTCAGAGGTTAATGTCAGGGCAGGGCCTGAGAGTTCCTCAAAGGGAATGAATGGAGACCCTTGCTTACCTAAGAAATGCCTGACCTTGGAAAAGGACTTGTGGAAAGCGGGCCCTTGAAACTGTGGTTTCACGTCTTACTAGAAAGCTCCCTCTTGGAAGGGAAAGTCATCGTGATATCTTACTCTTTTCCCAAGGATACCCTACCTACCCTTCTGATCATTCTTACTGAATTAAGTCTTCCACTGCAAATAAATAAATAAATAAATAATAAATGAAGTGGGTGAGTGAGTGAGTGAGTGAGTGAGTAAGTAAGTAAGTAAGTAAGTAAACAAGCAAATACGTGGATGGACAAATAAATACAAAGTTTGCTGTTGTTGACTGACTTTTGATTTCATAATGAATCTCTCTCTCTCTCTCTCTCTCTCACACACACACACACACACACACTAAATATACAATAAAAGGAAGCATAACACCTTTACTCAGGGGGCAGAGTGAACTCTGAAAGTTTTCCAGGCGGGGGGGGGGGGGGAGAGACAGAATATAAGAACAAAATGAGAAACAAGGAAAAATAGTGTTGGCTGGCTGGCCGGCTTTCAGTTCCCTGACAGAAATGAGCACATTGTGGAGGAAACACAAAGTTGTTACACTATGTGGGTGTGATGAGGAGAGATTGTGAGTGAGTGTCCTGTCAGAACAAAGTTAGTCCCATAGTTGATGAAATTCATTATCCCAAAACTTCAGCAGAATATATCCCAAGTTTGCAAATGTGTGATCAGCTTGTGACAGGTTGGGCTGGAGATGCTGAGAACTGGGGAGCCCTCAATGCAAGAGCAGACACTCATTCCCATGAAGAGGGAGAGAGGGAGGGAGGGAGGGAGGGAGGGATCATTCATTCCTATACTCAAGTTTAAAGAAAGATGAGTGGCTATCTATGGAGAGACCACTCACAGATATGAAAAATCATTTCCTAAAAATCAAATTTCTCAGTCAGTATGCAACTGCTATGGTGCTTCTCCTAGATAGAGCAAAACACACAAACAAACTGATTCCTTGATCTAGAGCCACAGTGCACATGCTGTGGAAAAGGGGACATGGCCAACTTGAATCACAATATTCATCAGAGCATGAAAAGAGCGTAAAAAGGACACAGAGGAGAGATAATTGTGGTCCTTCCTTCCTCCCTCCCTCCCTCCCTCCCTCCCTCCTTCCCTCAGGAAGTGACTGACAGATGAGACTTTGTCCAAGCAGGTTCTGTCTGAAATACCAGACTTGAGTTTCCCCCTCTGTGGGTATTAGCTAATCAGTCCTCCCTTCTTTCTGTAGGAAGGTGGTGCATGTCTCTCAGAACTTACCTGGTTTCCTCTGCACCAGGTGAACCAGGGAAAAGCTTTCTAAGCCTTATTCAGACCCATAGAGGCTGCGCTGTGTGTGACTTCAGAGACCTCAGGGAGTATAGGGGTGGGTGGGTGCTTGATGCTTCAGACTCATGTCATTGAAGGACATAACATAGTCTGGATTCACAGAGATTCACAACACAGAGCCATTGTCACTTACTAACAGCTCAGGACACCCAGAGCTAACAAGAAATTGCAGTCTCAGCCGGGCTTTAATCACAGCACACACACAGATCTCTGTGAATTCAAAGATGGCCTGATTTACAGAGTGAGTTTTAGGACAGCCCAAGATACAAAAAGAAACCCTTTCTTGAAAAACAAAGCAAAACAGCAAAAGAAAGAAAGACAAGGAAAAAGAAAAAAAATGGCAGTCTCTTTCCACTCTCTCCTCCATTGGCTCTTAAAGAGCTCTCAAGCTGAACTGGAGACCATGGTGTCACTCAAAACTGGGAAGCCAGAAACCTTAGGGGGGTCACAGGAGTCGGACTGACTGCAGCACTTGATGCCTCAACCCTGCTAATGGCTGTGATATAAGGCATGGTAAAATACGGGCTTTGGCAGAGCACTACTCCCCTTTCTCTATTATTATTGCTACACAACGAAAAGGACCGGGGGGGGGGGTGATGATGTGCAGTCAGTGCTGGTATTGAAATCTCACTGACTCCTTCCGCACTCCTTGTCAATTCCCGACTTTGTCAAATCAACTATCGTGAATCTTTGATGTGGGTTGGCCCTTTAGGAACTCAGAGAAACAAGACAGACAGACCTGTTTCATCCCAGAAACCTCCCAGTTCCTGAGCCCTAGCCCTGGAATTCTCAAAGCCATCACATCCAGAAATCTCTCTAGTCCCTGCTAGTGGTGAACTCACCTCGTCTTCCCCAGGACCACTAATTATTTCTCCATGTTTTCCTGTGAGATCTGAGGCCAGCTTTCTTCTTCCTCCCTCTGGCCTCTCCACGAACGATCTCCATTCTCTAGACAACATGTCTAGAACCGAGTCTTATAGGCACCGAGAGAGTGTGTCTTGAGGGCAGTTGGCGTTTCTAGGACACGAGTGACATCACAAAATTCCGAGAGCTCTCTGGGATACCGTGGAATTTCCAGAGAAGGGACTGCTGATGTCGTGAGGCACGGCCTTTACCTCCTTGCTGATATTTCTCCCCGAACTGACCGACCGACCGACCGACCGACCAACCGGAACCTGAGGTTTCCTTTCCAGGAGTCTCTCCTCCGACACAGAGGGAGCCATTCAGGATTTACTCCTTCCAAAACCAGAAATTTCTCTCTGCTTCATTAATATCTTCTCACTACTTCCTGAACCCATGGGGAGTTAGTTAGTTGAACACTCACTTTTTTCATGAATGACCCTTCCTCCCTCTCCTGAACATCTCATATTACTGATTCATACTCAGTAAAACAGTAATATGAGAAATTAGGCCAGGAGGACATGGAAGATGAGGGTTGAGTCTTCTGAAGTGAACAAGCACTTAGGGAAGGCTAAACTTAAGGGAATTTGACTCTGAGTGGCAAGACATGAATAGCTGCTGCCAAGGCACAGATACAGGCACCAACTGGGCCCTCGGCATCCTCCTGCATCATCAGAGCTGTGTGGGAAACTCAGCCCAAAGGAGGGGCCGTGTTCAAAGGGAGAGGGCATTTTCGAGGACAGCACTGTTTTCTTTTTCTTCTTTCTTTCTTTCTTTCTTTCTTTCTTTTTTTTTTTCGAGACAGGGTTGTTCTGTAGTTTTTTTTTTTTTGGAGCCTGTCCTGGAACTAGCTCTTGTAGACCAGGCTGGTCTTGAACTCACATGCTTTCTTTTTTTTTCTATTGGATATTTTTGACTTCTTTATCAAAGATCAGGTGTTCGAAGATGTGTGGATCGATATCCGGGTCTTCTATTCGGTTCCATTGGTCCTCCTGTCTGTTCTTATGCCAGGACCAGGCTGTTTTCAGAACTGTAGCTTACAGAGTGTTCTTGCAGGTGGGGCACAGAAGAGGTTAATTACGGTACCTTAGTTCTTCTGCTTTTCTAGCAGACCGGAGCCCAGCTGACAGGAATCCAGTAGAGATGGTGTCAAGGTTCACACTGACACTAACAGCTGTAACTTGAGCAGGATTTGTGATCCACATGAAATTTGCAATGAATTGCAGCAAATCTGTGACACTCTAACTTGCTCAGGCTCAGTATCTGAACATACAGATGTTTGCAATGATCACTGGCTTCAGGATTTTTTTTTTTGTTGTTGTTGTTGTTGTTTTGTTTTTCCACGAGACAGGGTTTCCCTGTAGCTGAAGTTTAACGGCCTGGTGTTTTTGTGACTTACTGCTTCAAAGAACTTCTCCATTTCTTTATCCCTAAGGGAAAAGAAATATAATCACTAAATACATTTAAGTGTCTTTCAACCATTTTAGATCCCTCTGTTGAGAGTTCTCTGTTTAGGTCTGTACTCCATTTTTTAAAATTGGATTATTTGTTCTTTGGATGACCTATTTCTCGACTTCTTTGTGTATTTTGGAGATTAGTGAAGATCTTTTCCCATTCTGTAAGGCCGTCGTTTTGTCTTGTTGGCCATGTTCTTTGCTTTACAGAAGCTTTTCAGTTTCAGGAGGTCTCACTTATTAATTGTTTCTCTCAGTGTCTGTTTTTTTTTCTTTTTTTTTTTCTTTCTTTCTTTTTTCTTTTTTTTCTTTTTTTCTTTTTTTCTTTTTTTCTTCTTCTTCTTTTCTTTTTTTTTCTTTTTTTTCTCTCTTTAGTTTTTTTCTTTGTTCTTTTGTTTTGTTTTGTTTTTCTTTTTTTTTTCTTTTTTCTTTTTTTTCTTTTTCTCTCAGTGTCTGTGCTACTGGGGTTCTATTTAGCAAGCGTTCTCCTGTGCCAATGTGTTCAAGTGCATTTGATATTTTTATTTTTATATTCTTTTATTGTGGATGAAGTCAATTATTTGAACTCTCAAATATTTTTATTGTTATTATCTCTCTATTTGTTTGCTTATTTGTGGTTGTTCACCAACTTGACTATCTAGAGGAAGTAAAAGTCGTAACAAGGTTTCCGTAGGTGAACCTGCGGAAGGATCATTAACGTGAGAGAGCAGCGGCGGCGGCTCTGCCCGCCCGCTCGCCTGCCTCGCCCGAGTTCTCGCCGGGAGGCGCGCTCCCCGGGTCGCACGTGTGTTGTGCGCACGGAAGTGTGCGTGCGCACGGGCGCGCGTGGTGGTCGTGAGAGAGAGGTCGAGAGAGGGGGAAGGGGGACGGGTGCCGGCTCGCCCGCCCTCCTCGCCCCGTCCGAGGACCCGTGTCTGGCTCTGCCGCTGGCGGCTCACGGCGGACGGCGGCTCTCTTCCCGCTCTCGCTCTCCTCCGTCCACTCCCGCTGCTTGCCTCACCGCACCGCAGCGGCCCGCGGGTGTGTCCCCTCTTTCCCGGGCGCGCGCCTTTCCCTCTCCATCCCTCTTCCCGGGGGAGGATGGGCGAGGGTCTGGCGGCGCCCCGGGCCCCCTCTCGCCGCCGACCTCCGCTCGCGTGCCGTGGCGCCGCTGCGCGTGTGTCAGGGAGGCGGCGGAGGTTGGGCGCACTTTTTTTTCCCCCCTCTCCACCTCCTTCTCCAAAGGACCGGGGTAGACCAGTAGTCCCTCCCACCGGGCGGGAGGCCATTTTTTTCCCCCGGGGATGCGGCGGGTCGACCAGATGTCCCGCTGGACTCTTTTTTTTTTTTTTTAATGTATAATATATATTATATCTTCCTAGACCTGACGGGTCGACCAGTTGTCTCTGTGCACTTCCTTTTTTTTTGACGGACTGGAAGCGGGTCGACCAGTTGTCCGATTAAATATTTGGCCTTAAAATGCTAAGTACCGGGGTCGACCAGTTGGCCTTGTGAACTTGGGTCGACCAGTTGTCTTTTTCCATGTCTTGATTGAATGATGTCATTCTTCAATGTGTTGGTGGTTAGTTTATCTCTTTTGTTCTCTATGCCAACACGCCCCACTCACCAAACACTTTTTTTTTTAATTTATTTATTTACTTATTTTTATTTTACTTTTTTATTATTTATTTATTTATTTATACATATATACATACATCCTGTCTATCTGTCCAGATGGGGCAGGGGTAGAAGGGGCTAGCTATGAGAGGAAGGTGCTCGGTGGGCATCCAGTTGTAAATAAGGCTGGGAATAAATAGCTGAATATTAATTCATTTGAGTAATATTAAAACTGTTCAAGTAGAAAACAATTGCTTTCTTTTTCTGTTTGCCCAGAGATCTGACTGACTGCAACTTGGAAAGAAGACGACCCTGCTGGACAGAGACCTCCCTCCTGCTTTGGGTGGGTCGACCAGTTTACATGTTTATTTCCACGTTTTGTCTTTTATGGATTGAATGGATGTGTCTCTCTCTTTTTTTTTTTTTTTTTTTGGTTTTTCGAGACAGGGTTTCTCTGTGGCTTTGGAGCCTGTCCTGGAACTAGCACTGTAGACCAGGCTGGTCTCGAACTCACAGAGATCCGCCTACCTCTGCCTCCCGAGTACTGTGATTAAAGGCGTGCGCCACCATCGCCCGGCTCTCATTTTTTTTTTTTCACGATTGCTTGCTTGCTTGCTTGCTTACTTACTTACTTACTTACTATCTGTTCAGCCCATCTCATTTACTTACTTCTTTAAAAAAAATGACCCACCTAGTTATTTACTTACTTACTTACTTACTTACTTGTTCATTCATTCCTTCACTTCCTTATCTTCTTTCATATATCTGTTTATTTATCTGCTGATTTAGCGTGACTCATTTACTTATTGAATGTTTCAATTATTATTTAGTTTTATTCATTTATTCATTCTTTATGTCTATTTTTATGTATGTATTTACTTACTTTCTTATTTTTTTTTTACTTTTTAAAATTTACTTAATTTTTTTTCTTTCTTTGGGAATGTTGATTATTTCTTCCTTTCTTCCTTTCTTTCCTTCTTTCTGTCTCCTGACTGTCACTGGCTAAGAAAATGGTGGCCTCCATGTCACTGGTCAGCATAGCAGCTCCTAAAATGGAATTTGATGAAGGGATACATAGATAGATAGATAGATAGATAGATAGATAGATAGATAGATAGATAGATTGGATGCGCACACGCTCACACACACACACACACACACACACATATGCACGCACGTGCATGACATGTACAGATGGGGGGCGATTCCAATGTTTTCAGAGGAAGGTGCTCGCTGGTAATAATAAATGTGCTGGTAAATAAGGCTGGAAATAGCTGAATATTAAATCATTAAAACTCTTCAAATAAATAAAAAGCAATTCCATTTCTCTCTCTCTCTCTTTCTCACCATATACCAGCACATCTGAACTGACTGCAACATACAAAAGAAGAAGAAACACGGAAAGAAGACATCCCTGCTGGACAGGATCTGAGATGAGAATAAATTCATCGAATGGCTGCCAACAGCATTTCATTGAGAAGAGATTCCACATTTTATGCTGTACAGTTACTTAGTTAGATAGATAGATAAAGAGAGGCCTGTGAACTGGGGTGGGCTGTGGCTTCTCAGGTCACCTCAGGTCAGGGAGGGGCTGAGGAGTGTCCCATTGGCCTTGACAATAGGCAGGAGTCAGAGGTTAATGTCAGGGCAGGGCCTGAGAGTTCCTCAAAGGGAATGAATGGAGACCCTTGCTTACCTAAGAAATGCCTGACCTTGGAAAAGGACTTGTGGAAAGCGGGCCCTTGAAACTGTGGTTTCACGTCTTACTAGAAAGCTCCCTCTTGGAAGGGAAAGTCATCGTGATATCTTACTCTTTTCCCAAGGATACCCTACCTACCCTTCTGATCATTCTTACTGAATTAAGTCTTCCACTGCAAATAAATAAATAAATAAATAATAAATGAAGTGGGTGAGTGAGTGAGTGAGTGAGTGAGTAAGTAAGTAAGTAAGTAAGTAAACAAGCAAATACGTGGATGGACAAATAAATACAAAGTTTGCTGTTGTTGACTGACTTTTGATTTCATAATGAATCTCTCTCTCTCTCTCTCTCTCTCACACACACACACACACACACACTAAATATACAATAAAAGGAAGCATAACACCTTTACTCAGGGGGCAGAGTGAACTCTGAAAGTTTTCCAGGCGGGGGGGGGGGGAGAGACAGAATATAAGAACAAAATGAGAAACAAGGAAAAATAGTGTTGGCTGGCTGGCCGGCTTTCAGTTCCCTGACAGAAATGAGCACATTGTGGAGGAAACACAAAGTTGTTACACTATGTGGGTGTGATGAGGAGAGATTGTGAGTGAGTGTCCTGTCAGAACAAAGTTAGTCCCATAGTTGATGAAATTCATTATCCCAAAACTTCAGCAGAATATATCCCAAGTTTGCAAATGTGTGATCAGCTTGTGACAGGTTGGGCTGGAGATGCTGAGAACTGGGGAGCCCTCAATGCAAGAGCAGACACTCATTCCCATGAAGAGGGAGAGAGGGAGGGAGGGAGGGAGGGAGGGATCATTCATTCCTATACTCAAGTTTAAAGAAAGATGAGTGGCTATCTATGGAGAGACCACTCACAGATATGAAAAATCATTTCCTAAAAATCAAATTTCTCAGTCAGTATGCAACTGCTATGGTGCTTCTCCTAGATAGAGCAAAACACACAAACAAACTGATTCCTTGATCTAGAGCCACAGTGCACATGCTGTGGAAAAGGGGACATGGCCAACTTGAATCACAATATTCATCAGAGCATGAAAAGAGCGTAAAAAGGACACAGAGGAGAGATAATTGTGGTCCTTCCTTCCTCCCTCCCTCCCTCCCTCCCTCCCTCCTTCCCTCAGGAAGTGACTGACAGATGAGACTTTGTCCAAGCAGGTTCTGTCTGAAATACCAGACTTGAGTTTCCCCCTCTGTGGGTATTAGCTAATCAGTCCTCCCTTCTTTCTGTAGGAAGGTGGTGCATGTCTCTCAGAACTTACCTGGTTTCCTCTGCACCAGGTGAACCAGGGAAAAGCTTTCTAAGCCTTATTCAGACCCATAGAGGCTGCGCTGTGTGTGACTTCAGAGACCTCAGGGAGTATAGGGGTGGGTGGGTGCTTGATGCTTCAGACTCATGTCATTGAAGGACATAACATAGTCTGGATTCACAGAGATTCACAACACAGAGCCATTGTCACTTACTAACAGCTCAGGACACCCAGAGCTAACAAGAAATTGCAGTCTCAGCCGGGCTTTAATCACAGCACACACACAGATCTCTGTGAATTCAAAGATGGCCTGATTTACAGAGTGAGTTTTAGGACAGCCCAAGATACAAAAAGAAACCCTTTCTTGAAAAACAAAGCAAAACAGCAAAAGAAAGAAAGACAAGGAAAAAGAAAAAAATGGCAGTCTCTTTCCACTCTCTCCTCCATTGGCTCTTAAAGAGCTCTCAAGCTGAACTGGAGACCATGGTGTCACTCAAAACTGGGAAGCCAGAAACCTTAGGGGGGTCACAGGAGTCGGACTGACTGCAGCACTTGATGCCTCAACCCTGCTAATGGCTGTGATATAAGGCATGGTAAAATACGGGCTTTGGCAGAGCACTACTCCCCTTTCTCTATTATTATTGCTACACAACGAAAAGGACCGGGGGGGGGGGTGATGATGTGCAGTCAGTGCTGGTATTGAAATCTCACTGACTCCTTCCGCACTCCTTGTCAATTCCCGACTTTGTCAAATCAACTATCGTGAATCTTTGATGTGGGTTGGCCCTTTAGGAACTCAGAGAAACAAGACAGACAGACCTGTTTCATCCCAGAAACCTCCCAGTTCCTGAGCCCTAGCCCTGGATGTCTCAAAGCCATCACATCCAGAAATCTCTCTAGTCCCTGCTAGTGGTGAACTCACTTCGTCTTCCCCAGGACCACTAATTATTTCTCCATGTTTTCCTGTGAGATCTGAGGCCAGCTTTCTTCTTCCTCCCTCTGGCCTCTCCACGAACGATCTCCATTCTCTAGACAACATGTCTAGAACCGAGTCTTATAGGCACCGAGAGAGTGTGTCTTGAGGGCAGTTGGCGTTTCTAGGACACGAGTGACATCACAAAATTCCGAGAGCTCTCTGGGATACCGTGGAATTTCCAGAGAAGGGACTGCTGATGTCGTGAGGCACGGCCTTTACCTCCTTGCTGATATTTCTCCCCGAACTGACCGACCGACCGACCGACCGACCAACCGGAACCTGAGGTTTCCTTTCCAGGAGTCTCTCCTCCGACACAGAGGGAGCCATTCAGGATTTCCTCCTTCCAAAACCAGAAATTTCTCTCTGCTTCATTAATATCTTCTCACTACTTCCTGAACCCATGGGGAGTTAGTTAGTTGAACACTCACTTTTTTCATGAATGACCCTTCCTCCCTCTCCTGAACATCTCATATTACTGATTCATACTCAGTAAAACAGTAATATGAGAAATTAGGCCAGGAGGACATGGAAGATGAGGGTTGAGTCTTCTGAAGTGAACAAGCACTTAGGGAAGGCTAAACTTAAGGGAATTTGACTCTGAGTGGCAAGACATGAATAGCTGCTGCCAAGGCACAGATACAGGCACCAACTGGGCCCTCGGCATCCTCCTGCATCATCAGAGCTGTGTGGGAAACTCAGCCCAAAGGAGGGGCCGTGTTCAAAGGGAGAGGGCATTTTCGAGGACAGCACTGTTTTCTTTTTCTTCTTTCTTTCTTTCTTTCTTTCTTTCTTTCTTTCTTTCTTTCTTTCTTTTTTTTTTCGAGACAGGGTTGTTCTGTAGTTTTTTTTTTTTTGGAGCCTGTCCTGGAACTAGCTCTTGTAGACCAGGCTGGTCTTGAACTCACATGCTTTCTTTTTTTTTCTATTGGATATTTTTGACTTCTTTATCAAAGATCAGGTGTTCGAAGATGTGTGGATCGATATCCGGGTCTTCTATTCGGTTCCATTGGTCCTCCTGTCTGTTCTTATGCCAGGACCAGGCTGTTTTCAGAACTGTAGCTTACAGAGTGTTCTTGCAGGTGGGGCACAGAAGAGGTTAATTACGGTACCTTAGTTCTTCTGCTTTTCTAGCAGACCGGAGCCCAGCTGACAGGAATCCAGTAGAGATGGTGTCAAGGTTCA
>NW_027460998.1:10000-35000 GCF_037038515.1 Microtus pennsylvanicus
AAACTGTTCAAGTAGAAAACAATTGCTTTCTTTTCTGTTTGCCCAGAGATCTGACTGACTGCAACTTGGAAAGGAGACGGCCCTGCTGGACAGAGACCTCCCTCCTGCTTTGGGTGGGTCGACCAGTTTACATGTTTATTTCCACGTTTTGTCTTTTATGGATTGAATGGATGTGTCTCATTATTTTTTCACGATTGCTTGCTTGCTTGCTTGCTTGCTTGCTTGCTTGCTTGCTTGCTTACTTACTTACTGTTCAGCCCATCTCATTTACTGATGGGCCATGTCCCCTTTTCCACAGCATTTTTTTAAATTTATTTATTTACTTATTTTACTATTTATTTATTTATTTATTTATTTATTTATTTATTTATACATACATACATACATACATCCATACATACATCCTGTCTATCTGTCCAGAAGGGGCTAGCTATGAGAGGAAGGTGCTTGTTGGGCATCCAGTTGTAAATAAGGCTGGGAATAAATAGCTGAATATTAATTCATTTGAGTAATATTAAAACTGTTCAAGTAGAAAACAATTGCTTTCTTTTCTGTTTGCCCAGAGATCTGACTGACTGCAACTTGGAAAGAAGACGGCCGGCCCTGCTGGACAGAGACCTCCCTCCTGCTTTGGGTGGGGCGGCTGAGTGAACGTGGGTGGGTCGACCAGTTTACATGTTTATTTCCACGTTTTGTCTTTTATGGATTGAATGGATGTGTCTCATTTTTTTTTTCACGATTGCTTGCTTGCTTGCTTGCTTGCTTGCTTGCTTGCTTGCTTACTTACTTACTTACTTACTTACTTATCTGTTCAGCCCATCTCATTTACTTACTTCTTTAAAAAAAAATGACCCACCTAGTTATTTACTTACTTACTTACTTACTTGTTCATTCATTCCTTCACTTCCTTATATATATCTTCCTTTCATATATCTGTTTATTTATCTGCTGATTTAGCGTGACTCATTTACTTATTGAATGTTTCAACTATTATTTAGTTTTATTCATTTATTCATTCTTTATGTCTATTTTTATGTATGTATTTACTTACTTAATTTTTTTTTTACTTTTTAAAATTAAATTTTTTCTTTCTTTGGGAATGTAGATTCTTTCTTTCTTTCTTTCTTTCTTTCTTTCTTCCTTTCTTTCCTTCTTTCTGTCTCCTGACTGTCACTGGCTAAGAAAATGGTGGCCTCCATGTCACTGGTCAGCATAGCAGCTCCTAAAATGGAATTTGATGAAGGGATACATAGATAGATAGATAGATAGATAGATAGATAGATAGATAGATAGATAGATAGATAGATAGATGGGATGCGCACACACACACATATGCACGCACGTGCATGACATGTACAGATGGGGGGCGATTCCAATGTTTTCAGAGGAAGGTGCTCGCTGGTAATAATAAATGTGCTGGTAAATAAGGCTGGAAATAGCTGAATATTAAATCATTAAAACTCTTCAAATAAATAAAAAGCAATTCCATTTCTCTCTCTCTCTCTCTTTCTCACCATATACCAGCACATCTGAACTGACTGCAACATACAAAAGAAGAAGAAACACGGAAAGAAGACATCCCTGCTGGACAGGATCTGAGATGAGAATAAATTCATCGAATGGCTGCCAACAGCATTTCATTGAGAAGAGATTCCACATTTTATGCTGTACAGTTACTTAGTTAGATAGATAGATAGATAGATAGATAGATAGATAGATAGATAGATAAAGAGAGGCCTGTGAACTGGGGTGGGGTGTGGCTTCTCAGGTCACCTCAGGTCAGGGAGGGGCTGAGGAGTGTCCCATTGGCCTTGACAATAGGCACGAGTCAGACGTTAATGTCAGGGCAGGGCCTGAGAGTTCCTCAAAGGGAATGAATGGAGACCCTTGCTTACCTAAGAAATGCCTGACCTTGGAAAAGGACTTGTGGAAAGCGGGCGGGCCCTTGAAACTGTGGTTTCACGTCTTACTAGAAAGCTCCCTCTTGGAAGGGAAAGTCATCGTGATATCTTACTCTTTTCCCAAGGATACCCTACCTACCCTTCTGATCATTCTTACTGAATTAAGTCTTCCACTGCAAGCAAATAAATAAATAAATAAATAAATAAATAAATGAGTGAGTGAGTGAGTAAGTGAGTAAGTAAGTAAGCAAATACGTGGATGGATGAACAAATAAATACAAAGTTTGCTGTTGTTGACTGACTTTTGATTTCATAATGAATCTCTCTCTCTCTCTCTCTCTCTCTCTCTCTCTCTCTCTCACACACACACACACACACACACACACACACACACACAAACACTAAATATACAATAAAAGGAAGCATAACACCTTTACTCGGGGGGCAGAGTGAACTCTGAAAGTTTTCCAGGCGGGGGGGGGGGGGGAGAGACAGAATATAAGAAAAAAATGAGAAACAAGGAAAAATAGTGTTGGCTGGCTGGACGGCTTTCAGTTCCCTGACAGAAATGAGCCCATTGTGGAGGAAACACAAAGTTGTTACACTATGTGGGTGTGATGAGGAGAGATTGTGAGTGAGTGTCCTGTCAGAACAAAGTTAGTCCCATAGTTGATGAAATTCATTATCCCAAAACTTCAGCAGAATATATCCCAAGTTTGCAAATGTGTGATCAGCTTGTGACAGGTTGGGCTGGAGATGCTGAGAACTGGGGAGCCCTCAATGCAAGAGCAGACACTCATTCCCATGAAGAGGGAGAGAGGGAGGGAGGGAGGGATCATTCATTCCTATACTCAAGTTTAAAGAAAGATGAGTGAGTGGCTATCTATGGAGAGACCACTCACAGATATGAAAAATCATTTCCTAAAAATCAAATTTCTCAGTCAGTATGCAACTGCTATGGTGCTTCTCCTAGATAGAGCAAAACACACAAACAAACAAACTGATTCCTTGATCTAGAGCCACAGTGCACATGCTGTGGAAAAGGGGACATGGCCAACTTGAATCACAATATTCATCAGAGCATGAAAAGAGCGTAAAAAGGACACAGAGGAGAGATAATTGTGGTCCTTCCTTTCTCCCTCCCTCCCTCCCTCCTTCCCTCAGGAAGTGACTGACAGATGAGACTTTGTCCAAGCAGGTTCTGTCTGAAATACCAGATTTGAGTTTCCCCCTCTGTGGGTATTAGTTAATCAGTCCTCCCTTCTTTCTGTAGGAAGGTGGTGCATGTCTCTCAGAACTTACCTGGTTTCCTCTGCACAAGGTGAACCAGGGAAAAGCTTTCTAAGCCTTATTCAGACCTATAGAGGCTGCGCTGTGTGTGACTTCAGAGACCTCAGGGAGTATAGGGGTGGGTGGGTGGGTGGGTGCTTGATGCTTCAGACTCATGTCATTGAAGGACATAACATAGTCTGGATTCACAGAGATTCACAACACAGAGCCATTGTCACTTACTAACAGCTCAGGACACCCAGAGCTAACAAGAAATTGCAGTCTCAGCCGGGCTTTAATCACAGCACACACACAGATCTCTGTGAATTCAAAGATGGCCTGATTTACAGAGTGAGTTTTAGGACAGCCCAAGATACACAAAGAAACCCTTTCTTGAAAAACAAAGCAAAACAGCAAAAGAAAGAAAGAAAAGGAAAAAGAAAAAAATGGCAGTCTCTTTCCACTCTCTCCTCCATTGGCTCTTAAAGAGCTCTCAAGCTGAACTGGAGACCATGGTGTCACTCAAAACTGGGAAGCCAGAAACCTTAGGGGGGTCACAGGAGTCGGACTGACTGCAGCACTTGATGCCTCAACCCTGCTAATGGCTGTGATATAAGGCATGGTAAAATACGGGCTTTGGCAGAGCGCTACTCCCCTTTCTCTATTATTATTGCTACACAACGAAAAGGACGGGGGGGGGGGGGATGATGTGCAGTCAGTGCTGGTATTGAAATCTCACTGACTCCTTCCGCACTCCTTGTCAATTCCCGACTTTGTCAAATCAACTATCGTGAATCTTTGATGTGGGTTGGCCTTTTAGGAACTCAGAGAAACAAGACAGACAGACCTGTTTCATCCCAGAAACCTCCCAGTTCCTGAGCCCTAGCCCTGGAAGTCTCAAAGCCATCACATCCAGAAATCTCTCTAGTCCCTGCTAGTGGTGAACTCACTTCGTCTTCCCCAGGACCACTAATTATTTCTCCATGTTTTCCTGTGAGATCTGAGGCCAGCTTTCTTCTTCCTCCCTCTGGCCTCTCCACGAACGATCTCCATTCTCTAGACAACATGTCTAGAACCGAGTCTTATAGGCACCGAGAGAGTGTGTCTTGAGGGCAGTTGGCGTTTCTAGGACACGAGTGACATCACAAAATTCCGAGAGCTCTCTGAGATACCGTAGAATTTCCAGAGAAGGGACTGCTGATGTCATGAGGCACGGCCTTTACCTCCTTGCTAATATTTCTCCCCGAACTGACCGACCAACCGGAACCTGAGGTTTCCTTTCCAGGAGTCTCTCCTGCGACACAGAGGGAGCCATTCAGGATTTCCTCCTTCCAAAACCAGAAATTTCTCTCTGCTTCATTAATATCTTCTCACTACTTCCTGAACCCATGGGGAGTTAGTTAGTTGAACACTCACTTTTTTCATGAATGACCCTTCCTCCCTCTCCTGAACATCTCATATTACTGATTCATACTCAGTAAATCAGTAATGTGAGAAATTAGGCCAGGAGGACACGGAAGATGAGGGTTGAGTCTTCTGAAGTGAACAAGCACTTAGGGAAGGCTAAACTTAAGGGAATTTGACTCTGAGTGGCAAGACATGAATAGCTGCTGCCAAGGCACAGATACAGGCACCAACTGGGCCCTCGGCATCCTCCTGCATCATCAGAGCTGTGTGAGGGGCCGTGTTCAACAGGAGAGGGCATTTTCGAGGACAGCACTGTTTTCTTTTTCTTCTTTCTTTCTTTCTTTCTTTCTTTCTTTCTTTCTTTCTTTTTTTTTTTTTTTCGAGACAGGGTTGTTCTGTAGTTTTTTTTTTTTTTTTTTTGGAGCCTGTCCTGGAACTAGCTCTTGTAGACCAGGCTGGTCTTGAACTCACATGCTTTCTTTTTTTTTTTTCTATTGGATATTTTTGGCTTCTTTGGTTTTTTTTTTTTTCGGGGTTTTTTTTTTTTTTTTTTTTGGTTTTTTTTGAGACAGGGTTTCTCTGCGGCTTTGGAGCCTGTCCTGGAGCTAGCTCGGTAGACCAGGCTGGTATTTTTGGCTTCTTTATCAAAGATCAGGTGTTCGAAGATGTGTGGATCGATATCCGGGTCTTCTATTCGGTTCCATTGGTCCTCCTGTCTGTTCTTATGCCAGGACCAGGCTGTTTTCAGAACTGTAGCTTACAGAGTGTTCTTGCAGGTGGGGCACAGAAGAGGTTAATTACGGTACCTTAGTTCTTCTGCTTTTCTAGCAGACCGGAGCACAGCTGACAGAAATCCAGTAGAGATGGTGTCAAGGTTCACACTGACACTAACAGCTGTAACTTGAGCAGGATTTGTGATCCACATGAAATTTGCAATGAATTGCAGCAAATCTGTGACACTCTAACTCGCTCAGGCTCAGTATCTGAACATACAGATGTTTGCAATGATCACTGGCTTCAGGATTTTTTTTTTTGTTGTTGTTGTTTTGTTTTTCCACGAGACAGGGTTTCCCTGTAGCTGAAGTTTAATGGCCTGGTGTTTTTGTGACTTACTGCTTCAAAGAACTTCTCCATTTCTTTATCCCTAAGTGAAAAGAAATATAATCACTAAATACTTCTTAAAAACCATTCTTCCTTGAAATATATAGACCACTGAGAATAATCCTTGACAGAATGGGAATACAAAATCCTTATCACACCACTTTAAGATTCAATTGAACAGAAAACATGTTGTTCTGTACTGAAGCTCTGAGGTCCCATCTTATGAATAGGCTGTTTAGGACCAACTTACTTGAAGACATCTGGAAAGAAGCTGTGTAATGACATTCCTCCTAAGACTCACTTCCAAGTTTTAGAACTTTGTAGATAATACACATTTAAGCATAAGGGTGCCTACCCATTTTCTGATTCAAGTAATGTTCTCATCATTCAGTGATTTCTCCTCCCTTTTTCTTTTGGGGAGTGGCATGATTAGATCAGGAAAAGAAGGATGTGTGTGGCAAGTCGGTGCCCACTCAGAGTCACCCACACATTTGAGGACAGAACAGAGAAACAAGATCGGCCGGGGGGGGGGAGGGGAGAATTCTGCTGAATGAAATTAGAGTTATGGATAGCTGCCAGCTATCTCTTGGCTTCTGTAAGTACAGGAACTCAACAAAGACAGAGACATGCCAGACAGGAGGTTTTGGTAAAAATCTGAACTGAACTGTGTAGAAACTGGCTATTACGTATTAGTGTTTTCAGAGTTATGTCTGAGGAACCTTCTACTTAAATGAAATAAAACCAAATCCTTTCAAACATCCAGGTGTCCTCTAAGGGGGCATGGAAAACAAAACAAAACAAAACAAAAAGATAAGAGGGATTTTAGTTGTTCCAAAAACCATCAGGAACAAAACTTCCCCAGGAGAATAGCAAGAGTTCATTGGGCAACTGTCCGTCTCCTGTTGCATCGTTTCAAGTTTTTCTAACTTGAGACTGGATGGTGTCAGCTGTAAGATTTTCATCTTTTACGCTTGAATTCACTCATTGCAAAAAAAAAAAAAACAAACCCTTATTTATTTTTTTATTTCACATTTTAACTTGATTTTTTTTCTTTTTTGAGACAGGAATTGGCTTTTTATTTATGCTCCAGACAATCTGTCTCACTACATGGCCCAGGACTTCTTCTTTCTGAACACTTCTGTTGCAATTACAATCTTTTTTTTGAAAAAATTATTTATTTATTTATTATGTATACAGCATTCCTTCCATGCATGACTGCAGGCCAGAAGACCCCATTACAGATGGTTGTGAGCCACCATATCGTTGCTAGGAATTGAACTCAGGACCTTTGGAAGAACAGTCAGTGCTCTTAACCTCTGAGCCATCTCTACAGCCCCTGAAAATATAATCTTAAAAGAAAAAGTAAAATTAAAATGAATGGCCTGGCATTAACAAAGACAAAAAAAAAAAAAAAAAAAAAAGAAAAAGAAAAAGAAAAAAAACCCTGCATTTTCTTGCTTGCTTTTTTTTTTCTCTTCTTTTATTATTTTTTGAGGCACGGTTTCTCTGTGTAACAACCCTAGCTGTCCTGGAACTCAGTTTATAGACCAGGCTGTCTTGTTGGTAACGTTCTCTTTTTATTCTTATTTCCTATCTGTAAATCCACATTCTCTCTCTCTCTCTCTCTCTCTCTCTCTCTCTCTCTCTCTCTCTCTCGTCTCTCTGTCTCTGTCTCTCTCTCTATCTATCTCTCTCTCTCGCTTTCTCTCTCTCTCAATTTATTTATTTTTTGTTTGGTTTTGTGTTTTGCTTTATGAGACAGGGTTTCTCTGCTGCTTTGGAGACTGTTCTTGGAACTAGCTCCTTTCTTGTAGACCAGGCTGGCCTAAAACTTCCAGAGATCCTGCCTCTGCCAGATATGGAGCCAGTGCTCTTGAATGCCTTCATCTGGTGAGGTCAAAATATACCCCCCCCCACACACACCAAACACAAACACAGGCACAGGCACACCCAGAGACACATAAATAAACTTTTCAATTAAGAGCCTGGAGAGCTAGTTTGGCGGCTCTTCCTGAGAAATTGGGGTCAATTCCCAGCACCTGCATGGTTAAATAAATCATAAAAAAAAAATTCTTTAAGAAATTGAAATTAAACTACACAACTGGAAACACTGTCTCAAATAAAAGTAAAATAAAATGTAAAAGAGTGCAGTGCTAAGTGCAGTTATGAAAATGTTTGGAAATATGACACCTTCCCTGTCTCCCCCACATACACAGGCACACCGAGAGAGGTTTAAATAAAATTTGAAATTGGCTGGGCAGTGGTGGTGGCACATGCCTTTATTCCCAGCACACATGGGGCAGAGGCAGGTGAATTTCTTGGGAGTTGGAAGCCAGCCTGGTCTACAAGAGCTAGTTCCAGATCAGCTAGGACTGTTTCCCAGGGAAACCCTGTCTCGAAAAACAAAACAAAAAAATTAAAATTGAAGTAAATGTACAAGCCAAAGCTACAGGCCCTGGCCTCCACTCCTGCCCCTGAGGGCACCCGGTAAAAGTGAGAAGGCAGATTTCAGAGACTAGTAAAGTTCAAGGTCACCAGCCCTTCCTAACAGCTAGAACTCCTTGCTGAACCATTAAAGGGTGAGTCGAAGGAGGGCAGTGGTGGCGCACGCCTTTACTCCCAGCACTCGGAGGCAGAGGCAGGCAGATCTCTGGGAGTTCCAGGACAGGCACCAAAGCTACAGAGAAACCTTGTCTCAAAAAACCAATAAATAATATAATATAATATAATATAATATAATATAATATAATATAATATAATGGGTGAGGCTACAACTTGATTGGTCTGCTTAGATATGCATTTTTAAAATTTTTTTTGGTTTTTTTAGATATGCATATTTTTGTTAGAGTCGTTTTTGTTTTACTGGGCAGGAAAAGATATCCAAGTGGAAATTTTTCCACAGCTGCTTTAATTTTCTCAGACTCTGTATTTAGTATGAGAAGTGGGGTAGGTTGTACAAACACAACTACTGAAGAAAAGAAACCCCAAGAAAGCAAGTGAGTGGTTGCCATGGTGAAATGTCTTTGAAAGGCATTTAGGTGACTGGGAACTGCCCTTGCTGCCTCCCTCCTTTCCTCACTCTCACCAATCCATAATTGTGGCAGCCCCTTGGCCCACATAGTCCTTTCACTGATCGGTCAGACACACTCTTTGCTTTATTTTTTAATTTTTGAATTATGGGTGAAGTCAATTCATTGAGCTCTTAGATTATTATTATTATTATTATTATTATTAATTTATTTGTGGTTTTTCTACATAGGGATTCCCTGTGTATGCTTGTTTGCCCTGGAACTCACTTTGTAGACAAGGCTGGCCTCAGACTCACAGAGATCTAGCTGCCCCTGCCTCTACCTCTGCCTGCTAGTGCCGGAATAAAAGGCCTGTACTAAACACATGTTTAGTTTCTCTGTGTCTGTCGTCTCTTTGCCTGCAGAACAAGGTAGCCTCAAACTCACAGCGATCTGCCTGCCTCTGCCTCTCCTGATCTCTGAGGGCTGAGAACTGAGAATAAAGAAATGTGCTGCCCAAAATATACTGCTGCTGCTGCTGCTGCTGCAATTAAAAAAAAATAAATTAAAATAAAATAACCTGAGATAAACAAAGAAAAAAAGGACAACACCAGTTTTTCTTCCTTCTTTTCTTCCTTCCTTCCTTGTTTTTTTTTTTTTTGTTTTCTTCTTTTATTATTTTTTTGGTACAGGGTTTATCTGTATAATACCTTTAACTCACTATATAAACCAGGCTGTCATCTTGGTGACATTATGGTTTTGTTTCTTATTTCCTGTTTGATCATTTCTTCTCTCTCTCTCTCTCTCTCTCTCTCTCTCTCTCACACACACACACACACACACACACACACACACACACACACACACACACACACACAGATTTAATTTATGTTTTTTATTTTTGTTTGTGTTTTTGTTTTGATTTTCAAGGCAGGGTTTTCTCTGTTGCTTTGGAGCCTGTCTTTGAAACTAGCTCTCGTCGACCAGACTGGCCTCAAACTCCCAGAGATCCACCTGCCTCTCTGCCAGATATGGAACCAGTCCTTTTGAATGCTTTCATCCTTCCTGGTCTTTAAAAATTTGAAATGAAACTAAGTTCTACACAACTGGAAAGACTCAAATAAAAGTTAAATAAAATGTTCTGAAATAGGACACCTTCCCTGCCCTCCCCACAAGGTCACACTTGGTGCAGACAGACCAAGAGATACAAACAAAATTTGAAATTAAACTAAATGTACATGAAACTAACAGAATGAGATACCAAAAACTTAGTTGGGTTGTCACTGTGGTACACATCTTTTATTCTATCATCCAAGAGACAGAGACAGGTGTACCTCTGTGAATTCCCAGGCTTTGTAGAAAGGCCCCCATCCCAAATTAAATAAATAAATATATATATGTTCAACCAAAAAAAAAAAAAAAAAAAGGAAGAAAAGAAGAAAGAAACATTATGAACTGTCTCCTTGTTTCTAGAAACTTGTTTTGATTTGCGTTTCTCTGATGACTAAGGGTGTTGAACATTTCCTTAAGTGTCTTTCAGCCATTTTAGATTCCTCGGTTGAGTGTTCTCTGTTTAAGTCTGTACTCCATTTTGTGAATTGGATTATTTGTTCTTGAGATGACCAATGTCTTGAGTTCTTTGTATGTTTTGGAGCTCAGACCTCTGTCTGATGTGGGGTTAGTGAAGATCTTTTTCGTTTTGTCTTGTTGGCCATGTCCTTTGCTTTACAGAAGAAGCTTTTCAGTTTCACGAGGTCCCATTGATTAATTTTGTTTCTCTCAGAGTCCCTGCTACTGGAGTTAGATTTAGGAAGCGGTCTCCTGTGCTGATGCGTTCAAATGCGTTTGATATTTTTATTTTTATATTCTTTTATTGTGGATGAAGTAAATTATTTGAACTCTCAAATATTTTTATTGTTATTATCTCTTTATTTGTTTGTTTATTTGTGGTTTTTCAACATAGGGTTTCGTTGTGTACCCTTGTATGCCCTGGGACTCACTTTGTACACAAGAAAGACTGGCCTCAGACTCACAGAGAGCCATCTGCCTCTGCCTCCTAATGCTGGGATTAAAGGCAAAACAACCTTTTTTATATATTTATTTTTCTAATGATTTATTTTATCGGCATTGGTGTTTTGCCTGCATGTATGTCTATCTGAGGGTGTCAGATCTTGGAGTTACCGACAGCTGTTAACTGCCATGTGGGTGGTAGGAATTGAACCTGGGTCCTCTGGAAGAGCAGTCAGCACTCTTAACCACAGAGCCATCTCTCCAGGCCCCACCTTTTTTTTGAAAACAGGGTTTCTCTGTGTCACTTTGCCTGGCCTTGAATCTCAATCTGCAGAACAAGGGAGCCTTAAACTCACAGTGATCTGCCTGCCTTGGTCTCCCTGATCTTGGAGGTGTTTTTATCATCTCTCTCTCTCTCTCTCTCTCTCTCTCTCTCTCTCTCTCTCTCTGTCTGTCTGTCTATCTAGCTATCTATCCATTCATTTATTAGTTTATGTATTTATTTATTTTTTGGTTGTTGTTGTTGTTTTCTGAGACAGGATTTCTCTCTAGCTTTGGAGTCTGTCCTGGATCCAGACCTGGTCACAGCTGTACCGGAAAATAAAATAAAACAAACAAACAAAAACAAAAACAAAGCAAAGCAAAGCAAAAGCCAGGCAGGACTGTATGGTTGACCTTCCCTTTTCCCCTCCCCCATGGGCTCCTCAGAGGCGGTGCGGCCTCCTGCAGGGGAATCCACAGAGCCTCTGCCCAAGGCTCCCCAGGGAACCCACTCTCTCCCTTTCCCCCAGCCCCAGGGCTGCCGGCCACATCTATCTCAGGCATAGGTGGCGGGCACTCTGGCTATCCGGGACGTGACAGACACAGATACACAGAAGCAGGGAGGAACGGTGCCCACTCTCTCACTAGATGCAGGCATGCAGGAGGAACAATGAAAGAATGAGAACTGGAGAGATGGAATTTCTGGAATGTCCAGAAACCACATGGTGGGGATCTAGTGACCTCTTCTGGTGACAGGGAGTACAGCACAGATTTGGGTTCTTGTGCTCCTGAGATGTAACCCCCACAAGGCAGCAGCTCATAAGTGATTGTAAATCCAGTCTCACACGACTGCACATAAAATAAAGTTAAATAAATCATAAAAAATTCTTTAAAAATTTGAAATTAAAATAAGTTCTACACAACCGGAAAGACTGTCTCAAATAAAAGTAAAATAAAATGTTCTAAAATAGGACAACTTCCCTGCCCCCCCACCCCCACAGGGACACACTTGGTGCAGACCAAGAGATACAAACAAAATTTGAAATTAAACTAAATTTACAAGAAACTGAGCCTGGTTATTGTGGTGCACATCTTTTATTCTATCATCAAAGAGACAGAGGCAGGTGGACCTCTGTGAATTCCCAGGCTTTATAGAGAGGCCCCCAACCCAAATAAAAAAAAAAACATATATAAAAGTTTAACCAAACACCACCCCCCCCAAAAAAAAGGAAGGAAGGAAAGAAGAAGGAGACATTATAAACTGTCTCCTTGGTCCTAGAAACTGGATCATGGGAATTTAGGACCTATGAGACAGTGCACGAGTCTTGTGATCTCACTTGGTAGATGAGTCTGGATTTTAACTCACAGATGTCCTTCTGCCTGTGTCTCCCACGTGCTGGGATAAAGGGTTCCCTAATTCTTGAATGGCATACTGAAAGTAGTTATTTCTACTTGGTTTGCGTTTGATTTTTTTTTAAACAATCCATGCCTACTTATTTATTTATTTTTGGTTTTTCATGACAGGGTTTCTCTGTAGCTTTGGAACTAACCCTTGTAGACCAGGCTGGCCTCAAATTCACAAAGATCCACCTGCCTTTGCCTCCCAAGTGCTGGGATTAAAGGAATGTGCCACCACTACCCGCCTTTGTTTCTTTTATTTATTTTTGTTAAGCTCTACGTTTTTCTTTCCTCTCTTTCCATGCCTCCCCTTCAACCCTCTCCCAAGGTTCTGGCTATGACAAACAATGCTGCTATGAGCATAGTTGAGCCCATGTCCTCATGGCACAATTGAGCATCCTTTACATATATACCTAAACGTGGTATTGCTGGGTCTTGAGGAAGGTTGTTTCCTAATTTTCTGAGAAATCGCCACACTGACATCCAAAGGGGGCTGTACCAGCTTGCATTCCCACCAGCGATGCAGGAGAGTTCCCTTTTCCCCACATCCTCTCCAGCATAAGTTGTCATCAGTGTTTTAGATCTTGGCCATTCTTACAGGTATAAAGTGGAATCTCAGAGCTGTTTTGATTTACATATCTCTGATGACTAAGGGTGTTGAACATTTCCTTAAGTGTCTGTCAGCCATTTTAGATTTCTCGGTTGAGAGTTCTCTGTTTAGGTCTGTACCTCCATGTTGTGAACTGGATTATTTGTTCTTGAAATGACCAATGTCTTGAGTTCTTTGTATATTTTGGAGCTCAGACCTCTGTCTGATGTGGGGTTAGTGAAGATCTTTGCCCATTCTGTAAGGCCGTCGTTTTGTCTTGTTGGCCATGTCCTTTGCTTTACAGAAGAAGCTTTTCAGTTTCAGGAGGTCCCATTGATTCATTTTGTTTCTCTCAGAGTCTGTGCTACTGGAGTTAGATTTAGGAAGTGGTCTCCTGTGCCGATGCGTTCAAATGCTTTTTTTAAAAAAATAAATATTTATTTATTATGTATACAATATTCTTTCTGTGTGTATGTCTGAAGGCCAGAAGAGAGCACCAGACCCTATTACAGATGGTTGTGAGCCACCATGTGGTTGCTGGGAATTGAACTCAGGACCTTTGGAAGAGCAGGCAATGCTCTTAACCGCTGAGCCATCTCTCCAGCCCCCGTTCAAATGCTTTTGATATTTTTATTTTTATATTTTTTTTTTATTGTGGATGAGGTCAATTATTTGAACTCTCAAATATTTTTATTGTTATTATCTGTTTGTTTATTTGTGGTTTTGCAACACGGGGTTTCCTTGTGTATCCTTGTATGCCCTGGGACTCACTTTGTAAACAAGACTGGCCTCAGACTCACAGAGATCCGCCTGCCTCTGCCTTCTAGTGATGGCATTAAAGGCGTACACTAAACACATTTTTTTTTGAAAACAGGGTTTTTCTGTGTCACTTTGCCTGTCCTGAATCTCAATCTGCAGAACAAAGTAGCCTTAAACTCACAGTGATCTGCCTGCTTTGGTCTCCCTGATCTTGGAGGTGTTTTATCATCTATCTATCTATCTATCTATCTATCTATCTATCTATCTATCTATCTATCTATCCATTCATTTCATTTATTAGTTTATTTATTTTTTTTTTTTTTGTTTTCTGAGACAGGGTTTCTCTCTAGCTTTCCTTCTTGCTTGCTTGCTTGATTTTTTTTGCTTTCTTGCTCTCTTGCTTTTTTCCCCCTTCTTTTATTAGTTAGTTCTTGAGGCACGGTTTCTCCGTGTAACAGCCCTAGCTGTTCTCTCTCTCTCTCTCTCTCTCTCTCTCTCTCTCTCTCTCTCTCAAATATGTTTGGTTTTGTGTTTTGCTTTATGAGACAGGGTTTCTCTGCTGCTTTGGAGACTGTTGTTAAAACTAGCTCCTTTCTTGTAGACCAGGCTGTCCTAAAACTCCCAATGATCCTGTTTCTGCTAAATATGGAGCCAGTGCTCTTGAATGCCTTTGTCTGGTGAGGTCAAAAGCCACCCCCCCACACACAACCCCCCCCCCAACACACACACAAACCAAACACAGGCACAGGCACACCCAGAGACACATAAATAAACTTTTAAATTAAGAAGAGCCTGGAGAACTAGTTTCGCGGCTCTTCCAGAGAAATTGGGTTCAATTCCCAGCACCTGCATGGCAGCTCATAGTGATTGTAAATTCAGTTTCTGGGTGATCTGACATCTTCAGACCATTGCACATAAAATAAAGTTAAGAAAATCATAAAAAAATTCCTTAAGAAATTGAAATTTAACTAAGTCCCACACAATTGGAAACACTCTCAAATAAAAGTAAAATAAATGGAAAAGAATACAGTGCTAAGTGCAGTTATGAAAATGTTTTGAAATGTGATACCTTCCCTGTCTCCCCCACATACACAAGCCACACTGAGAGATTTAAATAAAATCTGGGTAATCATTTATGTATCTGGCCTATGTCAGAGGGGCAGGGGAAGCTGAAGCCTTGTCCTTTGGGCTCCAGGTTCTCAGTACTGCGTCAAAAACTCAAGTGTATAGTGAGCCCATGTCTGTCCTGCCGGCAGCACTCAGGAACTGGGAATACAAGGATCAGGAGATCATCTTCAACAACCCAGCAAGTGCAAACCATCCTGGTGGGAAAGAGACCCTCTAAAAGAAATCAATAAAATGACATTTTTATTTTTTTCTGTCGGAAGTGAAAATGTTCCAAATAATTCACTGCATCAGTATTCCTGGAAATGATATCAAAGTCAGAATTTTTCTTTTTTTTTTTTAACATTTTATTTTATTCTTATTATTTTCATTTTTATTTTTTTGGTTTTTCGAGACAGGGTTTCTCTGTGGTTTTGGAGCCTGTCCTGGAACTAGCTCTTGTAGACCAGGCTGGTCTCGAAATCACAGAGATCCGCCTGCCTCTGCCTCCCAAGTGCTGGGATTAAAGGCGTGCGCCACCACTGCCTGGCGTAAATCAGAATTTTTCATATTATTCCATGGCTGTTGTAATTTTCTCTGTGGCAGACAGAGGCAGGCAGATCTCTGTGAGTTTGAGGCCAGCCTGGTCATCTACAGTTCCAGGACAGGTGCCAAAGCTAAGAGAATCCTTGTCTCAGAAAATTTTTTTCTCTGCGTCTCACGTGTCGTGTGTCTTTCTCTAAGCAGGCCCAGGAATCCTAAGCGCCTGTAGGTGATCTAGGAAATCTCCTGTAGCAGGGGCCCTGGCCTCCACTCCTGGCCCCTGAGGGCACCTGGTAAAAGTGAGAAGGCAGATTTCAGAGACTAGTAAAGTTCAAGGTCACCAGCCCTTCCCAACAGCTAGAACCTTTAAAGGGTGAGGCTACAACTTAATTGGCCTGCTTAGATATGGATATTTTTGTTGTGGTTCTTGTTTTACAGGGCAGGAACAGACATCCAAGTGGGAATTTTCCACAGCTGTTTTAATTTTCTCAGACTCGGTATTTAGTATGAGAAGTGGGGTGTGGGGTTGTACAAACACAACTACTGAAAAAGAACCCGAAGAAAGCAGGCCTCCCTCCCTCCCTCCTTCCCTCCCTCCCTCCCTCCCTCCCTCCCTCCCTCCCTCCCTCCCTCAGTTCCTCCCTCTCACCAAGCCATAATTGTGGCAGCCCCTTGGCCCACATAGTCCTTTCACTGATCAGTCAGACACACTCTTTTTTTATTTTTGAATTTTGGGTGAAGTCAATTAATTGAGCTCTTAGATGATGATGATGATGATTATTATTATTAGTTTATTTGTGTTTTTTTTTTTACATAGAGGTTCCCTGTGTCCCTGGAACTCACTTTGTAGACAAGGCTGGCCTCAGACTCACAGAGATCTAGCTGCCCCTGCCTCTACCTCTGCTTCCTAGTGCCGGAATTAAAGGCCTGTACTAAACACACTTTCCCCCCCTAAGTCAGGGTTTCTCTGTGTCTGTCGCTTTGCCTGTCCTAAAACTCACACTGCAGAACGAGGTGGCCTCAAACTCACAGCGATTTGCCTGTTTCTGCCTCTCCTGATTTCTGAGGGCTGAGAACTGAGAATAAAGAAATGTGCTGCCCAAAATATACTGCCGCTGCTGCAATTAAAAAAATAAATTAAAATAAAATAACCTGAGATAAACAAAGAAAAAAAGGAAAACACCTGTTTTTTCCTTCCTTCCTTCCTTCCTTCCTTCCTTTCTTTTTCCTTACTTGTTTTTTTTCTGTTTTCTTCTTTTATTATTATTATTTTTGGTGCAGGGTTTCTCTGTATAATACCTTTAACTCACTATATAAACCAGGCTGTCATCTTGGTAACATTATGGTTTTGTATTTTCTTATTTCTTGTCTGTAAATCAACAAATCAACATTTCTTCTCTCTCTCTCTCTCTCACACTCATTTAATTTATGTTTTATTTTATTTTTGGTTTGTGTTCTTGTTTTGATTTTCAAGGAAGGGTTTCTCTGTTGCTTTGGAGCCTGTCTTTGGAACTAGCTCTTGTCAACCAGGCTGGCTGGCCTCAAACTCCCAGAGATCCACCTGCCTCTCTGCCAGATATGGAACCAGTCATCTTGGTTAGTTCAAAAGCCACCCCATAAACACACACACACACAACACACACACACACACACACACACACACACACACACACACACACACAGAGGCACATCCAGAGAAACATATTTTTTTTTTTTTTTTTTTTTTTTTTGGTTTTTCGAGACAGGGTTTCTCTGTGGCTTTGGAGCCTGTCCTGGAACTAGCTCTGTAGACCAGGCTGGTCTCAAACTCACAGAGATCCGCCTGCCTCTGCTTCCCGAGTGCTGGGATTAAAGGCTTGCGCCACCACTGCCCTGCGATGCCCCTACTATAAAAATGGGTTTCAGAAACCGGCCTTTTGCCACAGTGTCAGAAGCCCAAACTCTGCCTGTGGTCTCAGCTAGCTGATAAGCTTGTGACTCGCGGTGTGTTTGTATTTTTAAGTTTGTTTTTGGTTTATTAGACTTGGTGGTGTTCTCATCTTTGCACGACCCCCCCCCCCTCGACCCAACATTTAAGTGTCTTTCAACCATTTTAGATCCCTCTGTTGAGAGTTCTCTGTTTAGGTCTGTACTCCATTTTTTAAAATTGGATTATTTGTTCTTTGGATGACCAATTTCTCGACTTCTTTGTGTATTTTGGAGATTAGTGAAGATCTTTTCCCATTCTGTAAGGCCGTCGTTTTGTCTTGTTGGCCATGTTCTTTGCTTTACAGAAGCTTTTCAGTTTCAGGAGGTCTCACTTATTAATTGTTTCTCTCAGTGTCTGTTTTTTTTTTCTTTTTTTTCTTTCTTTTTTTTTCTTTTTTTCTTTTTTCTTCTTTTTTTCTTTTTTTTCTTTTTTTTCTCTCTTTAGTTTTTTTCTTTGTTCTTTTTTTTTGTTGTTTTTTTTTCTTTTTTTTTTTCTTTTTTTTCTTTTTCTCTCAGTGTCTGTGCTACTGGGGTTCTATTTAGCAAGCGTTCTCCTGTGCCAATGTGTTCAAGTGCATTTGATATTTTTATTTTTATATTCTTTTATTGTGGATGAAGTCAATTATTTGAACTCTCAAATATTTTTATTGTTATTATCTCTCTATTTGTTTGCTTATTTGTGGTTGTTCAACATAAGGTTTCGTTGTGTACCCTTGTATGCCCTGGGACTCACTTTGTAGACAAGACTGGCCTCAGACTCACGGAGAGTCATCTGCCTCTGCCTCCTAGTGCTGAGATTAAAGGCATGCACTAAACACCTTTTCTATATATTTATTTTCCTAATAATTTATTTATTTTCATTTTATTGGCATTGGTGTTTTGCCTGCATGTATGTCTATCTGAGGGTGTCCGATCTTGGAGTTACCGACAGCTGTTGACTGCCATGTGGGTGGTAAGGAATTGAACCTGGGTCCTCTGGAAGAGCAGTCAGAACTCTTAACCACAGAGCCATCTCTCCAGGCCCCACCTTTTTTTTGAAAACAGGGTTTCTCTGTGTCACTTTGCCTGGCCTTGAATCTCAATCTGCAGAACAAGGGAGCCTTAAACTCACAGTGATCTGCCTGCCTTGGTCTCCCTGATCTTGGAGGTGTTTTTATCATCTCTCTGTCTGGCTATCTAGCTATCTATCCATCCATTTATTTATTTATTTATTTATTTATTTATTTATTTATTTATTTTTTTGTTTGTTTTCTGAGACAGGATTTCTCTCTAGCTTTGGAGTCTGTCCTGGATCCAGACCTGGTCACAGCTGTACCTGGAAACAAACCAAAACAAAAACAAAGCAAAGCAAAGCAAAAGCCAGGCAGGACTGTATGGTTGACCTTCCCTTTTCCCCTCCCCCATGGGCTCCTCAGAGGCGGTGCGGCCTCCTGCAGGGGAATCCACAGAGCCTCTGCCCAAGGCTCTCCAGGGAACCCACTCTCTCCCTTTCCCCCAGCCCCAGGGCTGCCGGCCACATCTATCTCAGGCGTAGGTGGCGGGCACTCTGGCTATCCGGGACGTGACAGACACAGATACACAGAAGCAGGGAGGAACGGTGCCCACTCTCTCACTAGATGCAGGCATGCAGGAGGAACAATGAAAGAATGAGAACTGGAGAGATGGAATTTCTGGAATGTCCAGAAACCACATGGTGGGGATCTAGTGACCTCTTCTGGTGACAGGGAGTACAGCAGAGATTTGGGTTCTTGTGCTCCTGAGACCTACCCCAATTTAATAGTGACATTATCCTATCATACCCTATATATCACGTATAGGCTTGCTTGATATCACACACATACACTGCCTGCGTTTCTGCCTGACCCCTGTGAGAGAGCCTGGTACCTTCAGAAGACAGAAGATGGGGTGTGGGTCTGTCTGTCTGTCTATCTGTCCATCTATTCTTCCATAAAGTATTTATTCCTTTTTTGTTTGTTTTGTGACAGGGTTTCTCTCTAGTTCTCTCTAATTGAGTCAGTCCTGGAACTAGCTCTTGGAGACCAGAACGAGTGCTGGAATTAAAGGCGTGTCCCACCATTACCTGGTTAGAAGTCTTTTTAAAAAGTAGGCAATCAGAGCTACAAATTTCCTCATAGGACTGATTTTACTGTGTGCCAGGGTTTGTGTAGGGTTTTGCTTTCATTTTCTTGAGTGAATCTCCCCCCCCCCCCCCCCGTCTCTCTTATTCTAGAGATCTGTTTTGTCTTCCATGAGCTCTGAGGGGCACTTGGCTTGAGTGTGATACACACACAGACTTACTATTAAGGAAAGTTCAAGATCAAGATCCTTTCCTAACTCTGTGACCTTGCAACAGAGAAGTTTCAAGGGGTGTGAAGGGTGTGCCTACTGACACTGGAATTCATTTGATCTGCTAGGCAGCAAATGCTATGGATTGTGTATGTGTGTGTCTCTGTTAGTTTAGGTGTCTTTCCAGTCAACGTCGGTGTAATTACCGTGCGTCTGTATATTCAGTGCTGTGATCCTTTCAAATGGTTGTGAAGGGAGCCCTAGCCTAGGAATGACTTCAGTGATGCGTTATTTTCCTTTCCTAACTCTGTGACTTTGCAACAGAGAAGTTTCAAAGGGTGTGAAGGGTGTGCCTACAGCTCCACTGGCCTTCCTTGACGTGTACAGCTGTTGCCTTTCCTGTCAACATTCTTGTTGGAGTTGGGAAATTGCTGATTTGAACTCAGCTAATTTCATGGAATAGCCCTGGCTGTCCCTGAACTCATTTTTATAGACCAGGCTGTCCTTTTGGTGACTTTCTATTTTTTTTTTCTTCCTCTTATTTTTCTATCTGCAGTCAACAGGACTGTGCACCTGTATATTCACTGCTCTGATCCTTCTCTCCCTTCCTTCCTTCCTTCCTTCCTTCCTTCCTTCCTTCCTTTCTTCCTTTCTTTCATATGTCTGCCCACTCACGAAAACCCAAAAATTTCTAGCCTCCCAACGCAATTAACAATAACTAAAATTTTAGTAAACTGGCATTTCAAAAAGGCAGGCAGGCAGGCAGGCAGGCCTGGATGGTGGTTGTGAAGGGAGCCCTGGCCTAGTCATATCCTCTGCCATGACTGTAACTCAGGAGCTCTAAAGGGTCTGGGAAGCTGCTTTCATGCTTCTGCTGCTGGGCATTTATTTATTTATTTATTTATTTATTTATTTATTTATTTATTTATCTGGCTTATGTGGGAGGGGAAGGGAAAGCCAAAGCCTTGTCCTATGGGCTCCACGCTCTCAGTAGTGTCTCATAAACTCGAGTGTGAGGGCCCATGTCTGTCATGTCAGCAGCACTCAGAAACTGAAAACACGAGGATCGGGAGATCATCTTCAGCAACTCAGCAAGTGCGAACCATCGTGGTGGGGAAACAGACCCTCTCCAAGAAATGACTAAAGTGACCTGTTTATTTTTTCTGTTCTAAGTGAAAATGTTCACAACACATCACTATGACGATATTATTCCCGGAAATGAAATCCGAGTGGGATTTTTGAAACACTATTTTTATTTCATTATTATTATTGTTTTTTTTTTGTTTTAAAAAAAAACTATTCCACGTCTGTTTTAATTTTCTCTGACTCGGTATTTAGTCTGAGAAGTGTGGGCTGAGGGCGTGGGGAGTGGGGTGAAGAAAAAGAACCGCAAGCAAGCAAGCAAGCAAGCAAGCAAGCAAGCAAGCAGTGGCCATGGTGAAAGGAGACCTTAGATGGCAGGGAACTGCCGTTGCCGCCTCCTTCCCTCCCTTCCTCCCTCGGTCCCTCGGTCCCCCTCGGTCCCCCTCGGTCCCCCTCGGTCCCTCCCTCTCACCATGCCCTAATGGTTGCAGAAGCCCCTGGCCCATCTAGTCCTGTCACCGATCTGTCAGACACGCTCTTTGTTTCCCCGTGAGCGAGCGATCGATTCGCCTGCTTTCCTAGCTGCCTGTGGTCTCGGTCGTACTTTCGTTTTCGTAGCCCCGAATGTCCAGCCCGGCCCGCCGTTCACCGTGTTCGGGGGTGGGATGGGGAGGGGTGGGGGAACCGACAGGGGAGTTCCCTGTCCTGTTGTGGGCCCGTGCCACCTCCGGGCGTGAGCGTGGAAGGACGCTGTCACGCCAGAGAAGGTGAAGACGCCGCCGCCGCGGTCGCGGCCGAACGAGCGAGCGAGCGAGCGAGCGATCTATGGCGGTCGGTTGTCGGGCGCCCCCTAGCGGTGGCCTTTTTCTGCAACGCTCCTGGTCCTCGGTCGTTGACGAGGACGGGGCGAAATGGCTTTTGTGAGGCGGAAAGAATGACGAGAGTCCCGGCCCGGCAGGCGGGTGTGTCCCGGAGTCGGTGTCGTGCTTGGGGACGGTCTCTGTGTAGGAGGTTGTGCCGGAAGAGTCACCCATGGGTGTGTGCGTTGGGGATGGAACCCAGTGACGGGACCAGCTGGAGAGGGTGCTGGGAGACTTGAGCGGGTCGACCAGAAGGCTTCAGTCGTTCGCGTACTCCCGCTAGGTGTCGGGTCCACCCGGGCCCAGGATCGGTGAAATACCTCGGCTTTAAAAGTTGCTTTTCCCTTTCTTTTTCTCTCTTCTAAAGAGCCCTGGGACCCGGCGACCCGAGGCCGAGAGGAGGCGATGGTTGATCCCGGCTTCCCCGCTGCCCCGTCACGGACTCGTTGGGGTCTCGGACCTTTTTTTTTTTTTTTTTTTTTTTTTCCTTCCTCTTGCCAGGAACCCTCGGTCCTCAGCAGCGGCGGGCCTTGCCATCCTGAGGCCGAGAGGAGGCCGTGGTCCCGGCTTTCTCGCCTCCCTGTTCCGGACTCTCGGAGCTTTTTTATTTTCTTCCTCTTGCCAGGAACCCTCGGTCCTCAGCGGCGGGCCTTGCCATCCGGAGGCCGAGAGGAGGCCGTGGTCCCGGCTTCCTCGCCTCCCTGGTCCGGACTCTCGGAGCTTTTTTATTAATATTCTTCCTCTTGCCAGGAACCCTCGGTCCTCAGCGGCGGGCCTTGCCATGCTGAGGCCGAGAGGAGGCCGTGGTCCCGTCTTTCTCGCCTCCCTGGTCCGGACTCGTTGGTGTCTCGGAGCTCTCCCCCGCCCCTTTCTCCTGCCCTCGGTCTTGCGAGAGCCCAGCGGCGGGCCTCGTGTTCTCGAGGCCGAGAGGAGGTGGTGGTCCCGGCTCCCCTGTTCACTGGTCCCCGGTTTCTTGGACTCGAGATTCCCCCCCCCCCAAGTTTTTCTTCTTGCCCTTCTCCATCCATCCCTAGCGGCTGGTCGCAGGGTCCTCGGCCGGGAGGAGGCTGGGCGCCCGGCTTTCTGGCATGTCCACCTCGCTCTCTCGGTCCTTTCATGGTTATGAGGTCGACCAGTTGTTCCTTTGAGGGTCGGTTCTCTTGTTTATGGGGACATTTTTGGGACATTTCACCCACCCTCACTTTCAGGAGTTCTGTGTGGTCTGTGAATGACTCCCCGTGCCTGTTGCCATTCTTCTAATAATTGCTATCTGTCCTTATTGTACCTGCAGATAGGTGCTGACACGCTGTCCTTTAATTGGGTGACATTAAAGGACGCTAGGTGGCGGTCTCTCTTCCGAGCCTCACTGGGTGTTATTTTCCCCCGTCTAGCCCAGCCCGCGTCTCGCTGCTGTGCTTTCCCGTGAGGCTTTTTGAGATGACCGGCTTCCTTGCAAAAGCCCGTGGTGAAGCGTGTCAGGCGTCCCCGCTTCGTGGTTTGTCACCCGTTCTGTTTGGATGGTGGGACCCGTCCCTCGATGCTGCTCCCTTACCGTTCCGGTGCTTTTTTTTTTTTTCTTTTTTTTTTTTTTTTTTGCGGGCGGGGACCAGGTTGTGGAGCTCCCGAGTCTCTCCTCCATGGTCCTCTGCTCCCGTGTGCCTCCCGAGCGCACCGGTTTTTTTTTTTTTTACCCCCCCTCCCAGCTTGTGGAGCTCCCGAGTCTCCATGAGTCCTTTTTGGGTTGAGGGTGGCCCGGCCCTTCTGCTGCCTCATGTTATGTGCCTCCCGAGTGCACTCCTCTTTAATTGGATTCCCTGTTGACCCCCCACCGCTCTTTTTTGGTGTGGAGGTGTGAAGGGTTTTCTTTTTTTTTTTTTTTTTTTTCTGTGGCATGTGTTGGGTCTGTGGTTGATCTCTCGCTCGATTCTTCCCGGTTCTGCTTTGTTGATCGATGTGGTGCGCTTGCCCTGTGTTCATTCGGGCCGGAGGCCTAAGCCGCGCCAGGCGAGGGACGGACATTCATGGCGAATGGCGGCCGCTCTTCTCGTTCTGCCAGCGGGCCCCTCGTCTCTCCTCCCCACCTTTACCGGTGGTGTGTGGAAGGCAGGGGTGCGGTTATCCGACCCGAGCCCTGTGAAAGCCCCCCCGCACTCCTCGCTGTGGTTCGTGGGGGTTCCTGTGAGGCGCGCCGGGTGCTTTGTTCCCCGTCGCGCGTTTCGCTATGCCCACCGCGTGTGGGTCTCTTTGGCCCTCCTCCCTCCGAGCCGGGGGAGGGTCGGCTGATTGCCGCGTTACGTGCCCCTCCCGACCGGGCTCGTGTGCACGCGCCTTGCTTGTGATCCTCGTGGTGCTCCTGGAGCGTTCCAGGCCGATCTTCAGAGTTGCCCGGTTCTGAGCGGCGGCGGCGTTTCCCGGTTCTCTGACGTGTATGCCTCCTGTGTGCGGTACGGCCATTAGCGGTGTTCCTCTGCGAGGTGTGTGATCCCGAGGATCAAGAAAAAAAGGGGGTCGAGGCGAGCGGGTAAGAGAGGCTCGCTGCGGTAAGATGGCTCTCTCACGGCCGTCTCGTGAGATCGGGCGAGCGGCCCACCACGCGCTGCCTTCTCCCGTAGGCGGTGAGCCGTTGGGTGGTGTTGAGCGGTCGCGGCCGGCCTTTTTAATTTTCTTCTCACCGTTAAAGGTGGTCCGTCGGTGACGGACTGAGAATTGCCTCCCCGCCTGGTGCAGACCCGGTGGGTGTTGCCGCGGAGGCAGGCCTGGCTCTCGGGGGACCTCTTGTGTAGTATGCTTTTTCTCGGTCCGGTCCCCCGTGTCCGCGAACGCTCAAGAGTACGCCCCGGAAAGGAAGAAAAATCCTTACCGATACCGCAGACCCCCCCGCCTCGCCGCGCTCGAGATCATCGAGTGGTGTGTGTGTCGCTTCCCCTGCTCTTGCGCTGCCGCGACCGGAGGCTCGTCGGGCCGGGTCCGTCCCGCCTGCCCTCAGTGAGAAAAAGTGCCTTCTCTAGCGATCCGATGGAGAGAGGGTGTGCTTGGGGTCGCCCCGGCACGCCCCGACCGCCCGATGCGCGTAGCTTCGGCCGGGTGCCCCTCGCCGCGTCCCGTCTTTGGGGGGGGAAACCCGAGCGTTTGTGTCACCCGCTGCGGCCCGCGCCTCCTCGCTCCGAGTCCGGGGAGGAACCACGCGGGGCAAGAGAGCGTGTCGTGGACTCGGCTGGCGTGCCGTGTCGGAGCCTGGGACGTGTTACCCGTGGCGGGGAAAGAAGGGGGCGCGTGCGTGCACGCCCGAGTGCCGCGGGACCCCGATTCCCCCGCTCCCCCGAGGGTGCGTACGCGCCTCGGTCGGGGCGCGGAGCCGAGCGGGAAGAGCGGGGCTGGGTGGCGGTGGGCTCCCGGGCCCCACCCGTCCACCGTCCGTGCCCGCCGCGAGCGGTCCCTCCCGCGCTTCCCCGT